>NC_056727.1:104549372-104590535 GCF_019279795.1 Protopterus annectens | reverse complement strand
TAGAGCAAGTGCTAGTCACAGGGTTCAAATTTTAGTGCTACTACTGGGAAACCAGCTAGTTTTAAGGGAAAATTTGAAGAGCAGACTTTCTGGCACCTGGAATAGTTTAATTGTAGCCTTGCAGTGCTGCACGATGTGAAAAATGTGCAAACACACGCATTTTTAAGCCAGAAAGTTGAAAGAGATAGAAATCAGCCCAAGAGGCTAATAAAATTACAATTTCAGAGCTGGAAACCACTCCTCTAGCGTTAGATAGGCAGTACAATGCTCACCAGTCCCAGTGGTAGACAGTAGGACTTCCCACTATCAATGCAAGGTCTGAATAGCTCTGAGCATAGAAAATAAAGTCCTGAGATAAGCAAAGCTTGGGATATGTACTGGCTAGAAAAGGTGGGAAACGAGCAAACAAGATAGTATTTTTTTTTGTTGGAACAGGCTAAACAATGCAATAATACAGTAAATAAACACAGAAAAGGCTAACGCACGAGTGTGTAGTCCTAGTCAGTAAATGCAATTAAAACTCTACAAAATTAGCAATTTAAAACTTTTTTTAAATGAAGCAAGGCAAGTGCACAACTGAAAAACAGATTTAAGAGGAAGTAACACAGCAGAATAAGTAGCTATTCTACATATACAGAGAAGTCTGTATATACAGAAAAGCAGCTAAAACATACAAACACTTCAGATGCAGTGCAACCTAGAACACTTGAATTGTAGCAATATTAAGGCAATAACAGTTACAATAAATGCTCTGAAATATACTCTATATTTCCAAAATGTTTGAGAAGCACAGTCAGAACACAAGGAGATTCAGGCAAAAAAAATTTTTTTTTTGTCTGAAAGGGAAAAAGGAGAAACAGAAGGCCTTATCAAATGTTCTCTCTGTATTAGGTAGAATGAGCTAATGACACTAGACTGGGAGGAGTGTCCCAGATCAGATTTACAGTAGGGGTGGGCCACTACAAAGCCACCAAGTATAACAGCAAGACACCAACAGAGAGGGAGAGTGGGGACACAAAAAATAGCCTACAGACAGTAAGCACTATAGAAAGCCACAAAATGAAAGTTTTTAAACAGATAAAGATGTGCAAAGATACAGAATGCTTTTAACTGCAAACAAATCAGTTACCCAGTTAATAGCAATAAAATACACTCAAAAACTAAGCAGCAGACAATAAAAGTGCTATATATAAATTGCTAGAAACAATAATCTGTATAAATAATAAAAAAACAGGATACTTATATATCTCAGCTAACAGTTGTAGTCAACACCTCTTATCCACTCTGCTCAGTGTGTATAGATGGGACAAGAGTCATTTGCTCTAGGGAATTCAACCTAGTCTGTGACATTAACCGAACAGCTGGAGAGAGAGAGATACATCTCCCATAGATTGCTACACCTCTGGAACAAACTCCCAATTCACGTGAAGCAGAGCTTATCAATGACACTATTCAAGCACAAGCTAGACACTTGAATGGGAGACCGTAAATTCACCCTGGGGTGGCACCTATGTCGGTGCTGATAACAGACTCATTCTGTAGTAATGACCATCTAACCAAGGTCAATTAGGGAACAAGAGTATAACATGAGTAGACTTCTAAAGGCCATAGGGCCAGTAGCCTAGTAACCTATCAACCTATGAACGTAGATCTAAATTTATGTGTGTATATTACACATATATATATATATATATATATATATATATATATATATATATATATATATATATATATACACATACATATATATATATATATATATATATATATATATATATATATTTCATGGTCGACAGTTCATTTGATCGACAAGCAGTGCCCCCCACACCCCCCCTAACTATATATATCGACCAAATGAGTGTCGATCATATGAACTGTCGACCATATCATGTATATATATATATATATATATATATATATATATATATATATATATATATATATATATATATATATATATACACACACACAGGCAGATACAGATATTGGTGCACTGTTGAACAGTCAGTTTATCAAGAGAGTGCAGTGTTGGGAAATTCAACAAAAAACACTTATCGAGTTGTCAAACTAAAAGTAAAATTAAGTGCTTGTGACTATGGTAAAAGTGGAATTGGATTTTAATGGTGAAACTTGGCTATACAAATGTTTTGGCACAGAGGTTGGACTGTCACTGCATGTGAATATCTGCAGGTTAGGATTAAAAGAAAAGGGACAGATTTAGTGCTGTGAGTGTGTACATGGTGTATGCCTTGTGCAACTGCAGTTGCACAGTTTTTCTTAATGTAAGGAGTACAGTTGAAATTAGGAAATGGAGCAAGGTTAAGGTTGGCACGCATTAGTAAACTGGTGCAGGAGGCAAAACACATCTGAAGTTACTGGTGAATTCTGGTTAACCAAATGTAAGAGGGAAAGTGCAGCTGTGTAAAATCTTACCATAAGAGTAGATGTCCTTCTCTTCACTGTTTCAGTATTCTAACTAGAAGGGATTTACCGCCCAGGGCAGCCTAACGCTCGGCCAGTATACAAAAGCTTAATGATCTTGTATGCATTGTACATCATATTTATGCTCCCTGCACAGAATGTATGACATTACAGGGGCATATGAATGCAACTACCTGGATCTGAATTGCCCCAGAAGAGAACAGTCTCCATAGGACAAAGGAGTCCAAGCACATACAGAAGAAAAAGGGGAAACCCTCAGCCAGAAGGGAATCTAAAACAAAAAAACAGAAAAAAAGACAAGAAGGGACTGGAGGGAGGATGTGAATACTATAAGAGTGAAGAAAAGGACATCTACTATGACAGTAAGGTTTTACACAACTGTACTTTGCCCTTCTATATCACTGTTGCAGGATTCTAAACAGAAGGGAGAGTAAAAAGCTGAAGAAACCGTATGGGAGGTGGAAGGCTGAGAAGAGTCATCAGCAAACTTATATAAAATGGTTTAAGCAAAACCTGCTCTGGCCCTACCATATCCAATTTAGAATGCTTAGTAAAGGTATGCATTGAAGACCATGTAGCAGCTTCAAGGATCGAACTGGTATCCAGCCCCCTTGAAGAAGGCACCAGAAGAGGCAACCGCCCTAGTGGAGTGAGCCTAATAGAAGTAGACAAAGATTTGCCATGAAAGGTATATCAAAAGTTACAGGCCTTAGATATCCAGGAGGAGATGGTTTGCTTAGAAGCAGCCAAAGCCCAATGTCCTGGGATGAAAGGAAAGAAAAAGCTGATCAGACTTACAAATGGCTTTAGTTTTATCCAAATAGTACCTGAGCTGTCTGTGCAAATCCAAGGTATGCAGGACTCTCTCACTAGCAGACAGAGGTGAACGGAATTGCAGTGGCTGATTCAAGGACAACTCATTTACTACCTTGGGCATAAAAGAAGGATTAGTATGAAGGGGCACCCTGTCCCTATGCAAACCCAAAAAGAAGGAATGCACATAAGGGTTCAGAAACTCTCCAAGGTAGGATCCAGCAAAAAAAACAGTCTTCCAGGTAAAATGCTGCAAAAAAGCAGAATATGCAGGCTCAGAAGAAGCCTGAGTCATTTTTTCCAAAAGAAAAGAAAGTCCCAAGAAGGAACAATAGGTTTCCTTTGAGGCTTAACATGCAGGACACCTTTAAGAAATTGTTTGACCTCAAAATGAGAAGACAAAGGAGGATTCAAGGGCAGACAAGCAGAAATGGCTGACAAATGGGCCTTCACAAAAGAATAGGCCAGGCCAGACTTGAGTAACTCACACAAATAAGAGAGGACCAGAGGGACCCCCATTGAAACAAGGTACTGGTTACGAGCATGGCACCAGACAGAAAATCCTTTCCATTTGGACATAAGATTTTCTGGTTGAGAGTTTCCTTGCTTCCTCTAAAACCTTGAGCATGTCCTCAAAAAAGAGGTGCCTGAAAGGGATCAAAACCCTATTCACCCACAGTGTCAGTTGAAGAGTGGACAAGTGAGGATGGATGAGAGACCCCTTGTCCTGTGTGAGTAGATCCAACCGGTGAGATAACTTGTGGGGATTGCCCCTGGCCAGATGGATTAAGAGGGGAAACAGTGCTGTCTTAGCCAAAAGGGAGTCACTAGCAAGATTTTTGGGGAGTCCAGCTGAATCTTCTGCAGGACTCTTGGACGTAGAGGGAAAATGGGGGAAAGTATTAATAAACATCTCCTTCCAAGGAAAAGAAAGGACGACCATCTTCCATGACAGATGGCATGGCACTCTAGAACAGAAGAGAGGAAGCTGCCTGTTCAGAGGGTAGGCAAAAAGATCTACCTGAGGAATACTTCATTGATGGACAATGTCCAGAAACACGTCACTGTGAAGCATCTATTCATAAGCCTGTGTTTTGGACCTGCTCAGAGATGCTGCCACTAGACTGTGGTCTGAAGGAATGTATACTGCCTGAAGAGTTAACTGATAACTGAGAGCCGACTCCCAAGCCTGAAGAGCCATCCTGCAGGGGAGGTAAGATTTTGTGCCTCCCTGCTTGTTGAGTTGACATATCACATTACTGCAGCACTGTCTGTGTACACTGTCGAGGTACCTGGAGAGAACATGGGGTGAAAAGCCTGAAGGATGCATCTCTTTGATGTTGATGTGGTCTGAGTTCTGATGGGGGGGCAGAGACCTAGAATTTTCAGGTGACCAAAAGAAGCTCCCCCACTCCATGTCTGAGGCATTGGTGAACAGTTCTTAAGAAGGGACTGGAGGCTGAAAGGGCAGGCCTGGTGTGAGAGCAAACTATTAAATCCACCACTTGAATTCCTTCTTTAGATAGGGAAGGAGAGGTACACTGAAATCCAGAGGGTGACCATGCTGCAGCTAAACTGACTTGCGGTACTGAAGCACTGGAAGAGAAGAGGTCATGAATCTCAGGGCCCGAAGAACCTCCCTGGCTGGCATGGCAGTCAGAGGAGGAACAGAATGAAAGAAGGCTGTCAATGACAAAACATTTGGAGGTGGAAGACAGGCCAACATTGGTAATGTCTGAATCCTGCATCCCAGAACACTTGATTCTGAGAAGGAGTTAGGATGGACTTTTGGAAGTTAATGATGAACACCAGATGCTGTAACAGGCAACTGGTAGAAGGCTGCTGAAGCAACAGATCATCTAGATAAAAGAAATTGGAATGCTTTGGAGCCTACAAAAAGAAATCACAGGAGCTACACATTTTGTGAATACTCTTGGGGCAGCAGGGAGGTCAAAGGGCAAAGCAGAGAACTGAAAATGAAAGGAAGAAACAGAGAAACGTAAAAACTTCATGAAAAGAGGGGGAATAGCATCTTTCTGATCTAAAGACATCAGAAAAGCTGGGGTAGTAAAAGAGGAAACAGGGATTGAAGAGTAAGCATCTGGAAAGAAGGGACCCTGAGAAAAGTGCTGAGCAGGAAGAGATCCAGAACAAAGCTCACAATCTCTTGGCATAAAAAAATCTGGCCAAAGCCAAAAATAGGGACAAACTGTAAATATTGCTCTTATAAAACTTAGAAAGTTGCTAGAATACAATGTCTCATGTCACCATACATTTTCTGAAGTATATCAAGTTTGAAACAAACATCTGTTGTTATTTAGTAAATTCAGTCCTCACTGATTTGCCACAAAAAGTCCAGAAAATTACACATTTTTATGAGGAACAGACCAAAAATATGAGGCAAAAATCTGGACATTCTGTGAAAATCTGGACAGTTGAGAGGTATGAAATAGGTCTCCAAGCCCCCCCCTTTCGAGGAACCAGAAACATCCTGGAATAAAAACCCTTCCCCACTTGGGAAGTGGGAAAAGGATGAATGGTTCCTTGGTTCACCAGGGATCCTAGAGTCTCTGGAAAATGAGGAAGTTGCTCTAGAGGAGGTTGAGAATCCCTGAAAAAGGAGGGAGAGACCATCCAAGAGTCTGAAGTGATGAGACAACTATTTGGAAAACAAAGGGAAAGCCGAAGGGGGGACACTACTTGTCAAACAGAAATAGGCTTATCAGATTAAAGAGGCTTCTAGGCCACAGAAATCTGAGAAGCCTCAGCAAAGGTGGCCCACTTACCACCCTTCCTGCCCTTGGATGCTTGTCGAGGTTGCCTGCAAACAAAAGCAGATCTAGAAAGACAATTCATCTGGAACTTAAGGACAGGAGACAAAAATATGTTTATGGTCCTGGAACGCTTTGCAGCAGTCCCAAAAAGATGTTTATTTTCTAAAGCATCCAACTACTTGGCCTTAACATCCTCTGGCAGTGACTGGAGGTGAAGCCAAAAATAATGCTTCAGGACAGACCCAAAAGTTACAGTCCTGGAAGAGGAATCAGCAGTATTATAGCTATACTTAAGAGTGGCAAGCCACTTAAAAAGCAGAACCTAAAATAGATAAGGTAGAGGATTTGCCTTCAGAATCAGGGAGGTCAGAATTAACCTGACAATCCATAGCATACCTGGTCATGAGGTCTGGTAATTAACAGCCCTAGCGGCAAAGTAGAAGCAGTGTAAAATTTCATAGCAATCCTCTTCATTGTTCTACTATCCTTATCAGTAGGCAAAAACGTATAAGGTTTGTCAGAATGACACCACAGCAGGATCAGCAGAAGGACATTTAAATAAAAATTGACAATCCTCATGAACCTTACAGAACCTATCAAGTTTCTTAGGAGCATGAGGCTGACAATCAGGAGACCTGAAGCAACAATGAAAGGATCTAACAAGGCAGCCAACACAGAAGGACCTGCCGATGGTTTAGGAGTGTCCACCTTAAGCAACTCATAACTACACTGAATATCAGACACTTGAAGAATCCCACTTAAAGTATTCCATCATCCTAGCAATTGTCCCCCAAAGGGCAATCCTCAAAAGGAGACTCGGGGCTAACAGACTCCTCCTCATTAGAACCATATGCGAAAGGCCAAGGCATCTGTGAAGACTAGGACAAAAAAACCCTCATAGGTTCATAGGTTCATACTAGGCTATCTGCCCTAGGGCATTTATAAGCCTAGCCAGAGTGTGTTTGGCTTTCGCCACCCATTTTAAATGAATTTTGCTATGCCCTTTTTCGAGGTTAGTATACTGTGCCTCTGTCTAACAGTGACACAGAAGTGATACCCGGGGTAAACCTACTATCTCCCATCCACTCATCAAGATTCCTCTTGAAGAGAGTCAATGAGGGACTCTGCCTAACCTGGACTGGGATTTTATTCCAGAGTGAAGGGAGGCTCTGGGTTATGAATCTGTCCCTCCAGCATGTCCTATTTATTTCAGTGCTGAGGTTCAAGTCTCTCGAGCGCGTAGCTCGATGGGATTTGGATTTTCTGAGGTACAGCATGTCCATTAATTCCAGGTTGGACATGGCTTTATACGTCAGGCACAGATCGCCTCTGAGAAGGCGGTATGCCACTGAGTAGAGCTGGAGTTTCTTTAACCAGACAGCATATGGCATCTGTTTGAACCCTTTGATCCTCTTGGTGAGGTACTTTTGGGATCTTTCCAGTTGCTGCAAGTGTCTGGTAAAGTACATCCCAAAAGGGGCATTGTACTCAATTATGGGCCTGATGAGGGATGAGTAAAGAGGCATGATGACCTCCCCTGATCTAGATGTGAATCCCTTCATGATTAGGTGGGCTATATAAAATGTTTTTCTAACCACTTTGGCCACGTGGTTGTCAAATGAGAGATTGCTATCAACTTGGGTCCCCAGGTCCCTAATTACTTCTTCCATACTTAATGGATTACCACCTATGTGGTAATTTGTGGGCACTTTGTTTTTGCCAAAGGGGATGACTATACACTTTTTGGGGTTTAGCTTGAGGCCATGGCTCTGGCACCAGTTGTCAGTTTCTATGAGGTCCTTTTGGAGGATGCTTGTGTCGGCTGGAGAGTCTATTATGGCGCCCAGTTTGCAGTCATCTGCGAACTTGGTCAGCCACAGTCCTTCCATGTTAGCCTGTACCTCCGAGAAATATATACCAAACAAGAGAGGTCCCAGGACTGAGCCTTGTGGGATGCCACTTGTAACTGGTTTGGAGTCTGACATGGCTCCAGCAATTCTAACCATGTGGGTTCTGTCCTTGAGCCAGTTTGTAACCCATCTAGTGACATAGGGGTTTATATTTAAGCTGGTGAGCTTATCTAGAATGCCTGAGTGGGGTATTGTATCGAAGGCTTTTGCAAGGCCCAGGTAGGCTGTGTGGACCACCTTCCCCTCGTCAATGGCCTTGGTGACTGTTTCAAAGAAATCAACCAGGTTTAAGAGGCATGATCTGCCCTTAACAAAGCCGAACTGGGTAGGATCCAGTGTCTGTAGGTCCCCAATATCTTTATTTATGAGGTCCATGATGATCCTTTCCATAGCTTTGCAGACCAAGCTTGTCAAGCTTATGGGGCGATAGTTTACAGGATCCGTTGAGGCACCACCTTTGTGGAGGAGGACCACTGTTGCTGTACGCCACTCTTTGGGTACATATCCTGTAGTAAGGCTGAGACTGAACAGTAGTTTTATGTTTGGGTTTAGTTCTTAGGACACAGCCAGGGACACCGTCTGGTCCCATTGATGCTGTGTTTTTTGCTTTGGAGGGGGTGGCTCTTACCTGAGCATCTGAGATGTCAGGGGGGCAGCACTCTGCTGGGATAGATATTTGCCCTTTTGGTGGGGAAGGGGGGGAGAAGTTTGCGCTGAACCCGTCAGCTAGGACTGTTGGCAGTCTGTGGGTTTGGTGTATTTTTTGTCACTTTGGACTAATTCTGAGCATATCTGGGAATTCCCACCCAGGTTCCTAACATAACTAAAGAAAGCCTTGTGATTATCCTTAGTGTCCTGTGCAATTTTTCTCTCGAAGCTAGCCTTAGATGATTTTATGAGTGCACGTAGTTTTTTGCTAATACTGATCAGAGATGCCTTCCCCTTTTGGGATTTTGCTCTATCATGTAGTAGCTTCCTCCTTCTATTGTATAGTTTGTTTATGGCTGGGGTCCACCAGACAGGACACCTAACTTTGGAGGATTGGTTTTATTTGGGATTGCATGATCCATGCATTCCTGAAGGTGTTCATAGAATGCGTTTATAAAGGATTCTACGGTCTGGGCCGTATTTTCCACAGGCCCGGGGGCTTTGAAAGATTCCACCTCAGTTTTGAGGAGTGTGAAATTTGCTTTAGAGAAGTTTTTCACTGTGGTTTTCTGGGCAGGGGCTGGGGTCGGGATGTGAATATCTAGTGAGATTAGTTTATGGTCTGATATTACCAGTGAGGGATACACTTCTGGTCTGGAGCATAGAGTCCCCATGTTGGTGATGATCAGGTCCAGTATGTTTTCCCCTCTTGGGGGAGTGGCAACAAGTTGTTCCATAGCATTTGAGTTTATAAATTCTACGAACCTTTGGGCTAGGGTGTTGGAGCTAGAGTAATGCTCCCAGTCTATGTTAGGGTAGTTGAAGTCGCCCAATATAATGGTGTTTGGAGAGACCTTCATATTTTCCAGTGTTCTCAGGAAGGCCAAGTGGGGTTCCTGGGTTTGGGAGGGTGGTCTGTAGCAGGCTATAAACTGCAAGGCAGTTTTACCCACTGTTAGTTGCACATGGATAGTCTCTGATGCTTTGTGCTGTGCCACCAACCTGGAGGTGTGGGTATCTTTGACGAATATTGATACTCCCTCCTTTTGGTTCGGTCCAAGTTTTGGGGCCGAAAAACATGGTATGAGGTATAACCTGTTAGTGCTGGGGTGCTCTCGGGAGCCTTGAGCCAGGTTTCTGTTACTGCACAGATATAGATGTTCTCCATGCTAAGGAGAGTTTCGAGTGCGTGCATCTTGAGGTTTAGACTTCTGGCGTTGAGTAGCATTACTCTTAGTTTCTTATCCCTTGTGATACCTATGGAGGTGGGTTTGTCTTTTGAGCCTTGCCTAAAAAAGGCACTATGGGGGTGGCAAGAGCCTTTGCCAATATCCGAAAGCCCAGGGGTGACAGGTGCGTCAGCATCGTGGCTTGTCGAGCATGTCATCCCAGGCAGACAGGCATTGGATCCCCTTTGAATGACACCAATACTTAAGCCAATTGTTGAAATTGATCATCTTGTCTTCATATTGTGGTATCATTCTTGGTGAGGGTAAGATGCTACTCAAGGTCAGGGTCATACCGGCCTGGGCTACATGCTCAGAGAGCTCCTCTATGTCTCTTTTCATGTAGTCCAGGGAGGTACGCCTCAGGTCATCACACCAGCATGGACAATGACTGAGTCATATTTGTACTTGCCTTGGCGTGACCTGAGTGCTTGTGTTATGTGGCGGATACTAGCACCCGACAGGCAGCTCAACGTGACCTTCTTGTTCAGCCTGGTGAGCAGGACGTCAGTGTGCCTGACGATAGAGTCACCTATTACACGACACTGAATCCTCATCTAAGGAATCCAGACCCCCAAGCCATTTAGAAGGGGTAGAGGTCCAAGGAGGAGCAGGTACCGAAACCCCTTGAGGAGGGCTTAGGGCCATCAGGGCAGAAAACAAGCCCAGAGTAAACTCTTGCCATTCCTTTTGAGGATCCTTAGCATGAACAGAAACATGCTTCATTTTCTGTCTTTTCTTGCAGGGGACATCAGCCCTAACAAATTATTTATTTATTTTCAGTTTGATGACCGTGGAGGTCCACTGGGCTCAAGGAGCCCGTTTTCAGTTGAGGCCCGTGGAGAAAAGCTCCACATTACATACAAGTAAATCAAAACTTACAGTTACAATCATAGAATTATATACAGAGACGTAGTGAATTACAAATGCAAAAGATGAGCACTCTTCATGACATACAGACATAGTTGATTAGAGAGCCATTTGTACAGCATATAGGTGAACTGAGGCAGCAGAATAATCTGAACAAAATACTAATAACTATCAAATTGTCACTTTTTCTGTTGGTAGTTACAAAGACTGAAAATTTGAAAGATAGTAGTAATTATTGGTTTTGTAGCAAGTGGGAGAAATAATGGAGGACAGTACTGTGTATAAAATGTATACATTCAAGATAGTGGTGGAAGAAGAGAGAGAGGTAGCTGAGCAGTAGAGAAGGAGGTAGATGTTTAGCAGAAATATATTCTGGTGTAAGCAGAGAGAGGCAGAAGTACGGAGGAGAAAGCAGCAGTTGTTTTGTAGCAAAAGTGGAGTACACACATAGCATAGATAATTATCTTAGGTAATTAGCAACATCTAGAGAAGAGTAGAGATAGAAAGCTATGTACAGTATTTACATTATATACATTCAGGTTTGGTTGTTATATTACGCTGGATTCAGAGAGGGGCAGCTGAAGAGGAAAATCAGCAGGGTGTAGAGGTAGATGTGGAAGTACGAGAATAGGAGACAATAGCAGGATTAGGTAGGTAGATGCAGTTACATTTCCAGTTATGAGAGAGTTAGGAATGGAGCAGAGATCTGAAGTGTTCAAAGCTTTTAGAGATTCGTAGTGGGGGTGGGAGAGTGTTCCATTTTTTGGCTAAGGAAAAGGATAGGAGAAGCTGGCCAGCAGGACATTTTGGTTTGTATACAGAAATTAGATTTTGTTGGGCAGATCTTAGGGGTCTAAGAGGTGTGTAAAATGGTAAGATATTTGTTAGGGCAGGGCATGCAGTAGGTTTAAAGATTAATTTGTGGGCTATAGTGAGTTGGAGGTAGTCAAAGTAGTTGGGAAGCTCTAGCCAGTTTAGTATATGGAGGGAGGTACAATGGTGGAAGGAGTGGTTAGATTTAGTAGCGAATTTAGAGATTTTGTTGTAACAGATCTCTAGTTTAGCAGAGATGGTGGAAGAGAAGTTGGTTAGTAGTGGAGCACCATACAGTAGTGATGGTAGTAAGTAGGTAGTGGTGAGAGTTTGCCTTGTAGAGGGAAAGAGAAAGTGAGAGTTTCTGTATAGCATACCAAGTTTCTGATGGGTTTTCTTAATATTTAGTTGGACATGTGTATCGAATTTCAGGTGTTCATCCATGGTAACCCCAAGAAGTTTAGCAAAAGGAACAACTTCAATAGTGGAGTTGGTATGGCTGATGATATTGAAGGATTGTTTGTTGGGGGGGGGCTTTTGAGGGGGAGAAAATAAGTATTTTGGATTTGTTGGCATTAAGGGAGAGATGGTTTTGAAGCATCCAGTTCTCTGTAGTTGTAAAGGCTGTTTGGGATTTAGCCTGGAGCTCAGGAAGGCTAAGAGCAGAGCAGACTAAAGTGGAGTTGTATGCATATTGCGCTATTTGAGTGTTAGGAATCGCAGAGTGAAAACCATTGATGAATATATTGAAGAGCAATTGTCAGAGTATAGACCACTGGGGAACCCCTGCTGGGGTAGGTAGGAAGGTTGAGGTACCAGTTTGCCATTTCACAGCCTGAGATCTGTCAGAGAGATAACTATTGAACCATGAAAGGGATTTTTGGGAGAGGTTGAGGTTAGAGAGGTGATTCAGAATACGGGTGTGGGAGACGGTGTCAAATGCCTTGGATAGATCGAGAAGGACAGTGGAGACAATTTCTCCCGAGTCACGGGCATGGTTAACTATGTCTAAAAAAAGAGAGGAGAGCAGTTATTGTACTATGGCCAGGACGGAAGCAGTGTTGCATAGTGGTGAGGAGTTGATTATTGATTGGGTAGGGCATTAGTTGCAGGTGGATGCATTTTTCAAGGATTTTTGAAATTGGGGAAAGAATGGCTATTGTTCGGAAGTTAGAGGTGCTATTGTTTTTGCCTCCTTTGTGGAGGGGCAAGATGAAGGCAGCACGCCATAATTTGGGGACATAAGATTCCTGGATAGATCTATTGATGAGAATGCTGATGGGGATGGTGATACCATCTGCAGCTAGCTTGAGAAAGAGTGAGGGGATATTGTCAGGGGCATTAGACCATGGCTTAAGTTTGAAAATAAGCTTTTTGATGTAGGAGGTAGAGATGGGTTTTAGATGAAAAGTGGGGGAAGGATTAGGAGTGGGGGGATGAGGAGAGGAAGGGGAAGTGGGATTGGGAGGAGATGTGATTGGGGAAAATCTTAGTAAGTTCAGCTATAGAGTTGATAAAGAAGGAATTGAAAAGGGTGGCAATTTCTGTGTCAGTTTTATTGTTGTCAGGACAGGGATTAGATTTGGTACCAGGGTGCAAAAGAGAGTTGATGGAATTCCAGAATTGTTTAGGATTTTTGGAGTGGGAAGTCTGTAGTTTGATGTAATAAGATTTTTTATCATTTGTAACATGCTTTTTGGTGAGACTGCGGAATTGCTTATATTTAAGGAGGGTAGCAGGGTGTTTATTTTTGTTGTGAAGTTTCCAGGTCTTGCCTCTTTGTAGCATAAGTGATTTGGTGTCTTTTGTTAGCCAAGGGGCGGAGTGTGATTTTATTTATTTTGTTCTAGGTGGGGCTTGGATGTTTAGGGAGGTAATACTGAAGAAGTCTAAGGCCTTATCTAGTGGAAGAGTTTTTAGGTTGTCCCAATTTGTTAGTTTAAGGGTTTCAGAGAATATAGAAAGCTTAAAATTTGTAAGGTTACAAGTATGAGTGTATTGGTGTTGGTGAGGGGAATAGTGAGTAGCTTGGTGAATGAAGGCTGAGAGATGGTCTCTCATTGTGTCAGGAAGTATACCTAAGTGAGAGATCTTATTAGGATGTGAGACTAAGATCTAGCCCAGAGTGGAGCCTGGGGTGTTGTTTCTGTTGGGTCTGGTAATGTCATTTGTTAGTTGGGTGAAATTAAATAGATTGATAGATAGGGAGGGATTATTGCTATTGATTCTATTCCAGTCAATATTCACAATCACCTAATATGAATGTCTCAAGCTTAATGTTAGTTGAGGTCCATAGGAGTATGTTTTCTAGAGTGGTAGTATCTCCAGGGGGAATACAGATGGCTATCACACAAATACTCTTATAGTTATTCATTTTGAGAATTCCTAGAGTAGTTCAACATTACAACTCCAAGTAATTCAAGCCCAAGGCTATGAAAAAAATACAAGGATGACTGGATTCAAGCACTGATCACTTCCTTTATTTAGACAATATAAAACGGAGATAAAATAGCTTGAGGTTAAGCGCTTTCATCTAGATAGCAAGACTTCATCAGAACATACTGAATAGAATCACTCACACTTAAATACATAATAACCCACCTTTTTCATCAATTATTCAATTATGGTAGAATGAGCCTTTATTCTGGAAGGTAAGGATAGCTTATTCTGTTGGTAGATAAAGGTAATGACGTTTCTAAGCCAGAAGGATAAAGTCACTTTGGAAACAGGTTTACCCAATCTGGGTCCTGCAAAGGCCACAAACAATTGATCTGTTTTCCTGAAAGATTAGTCCTGTCCAAATAACAACGAAGCTGCCGATGCACATCAAGGGTGTGAAAAAGGTACTCCCCTCTGTTAGAATGCTGAGGGAGGAAAACAGCAGGTCAATAGATTGGTTAATGGAGAAGCCAGAAATGACCTTGGACAAGAAAGATGGGTCAGTAAGAAGGGACACCCTATCCGTGTGGAAGATCAATTAAGATCTCTTGACACTCAAAGCCTGCAGCTCAGATACTCTTCCCGCTGAGGTAAGTGTTACTAGAAGTAAGGTTTTTCATGACAAAAACTGCAAATCACATGAATAAAAAGGCTCGAAAGGAGAACCTGTGAGAGACTGAAGTACCAAAGTCAAGTCCCAGGGTTCTAAGGGAGGCTTGACCGGAGGTTTAACATGTAATATTCCTTTCAAAAAGGTCTTGCATAGGTGGTGTGATATAAATGAAGAATTATCAAGATCATTATGAAAACTGGCGATAGCTGCTAAATGTACAGTGATCGTCGAAGCTGAGGCTCCTGCATGCAAACAGTAGTCAGGTATTGTAGGATCTTTTGAATAGGCATAGAGAAAGGGTCTAAGTTCTGATCTTTGGCTCAGATAGAGAACCTAGTCCATTTACTAGAATAAACTTTCCTAGTGGAAGGTTTGTGTGAAGCCAGAAGAATTTCAAGAACAGGAGATGGGATGTCAGGCAGCCTGGAAATCATTGGAAGTGAAGGAACCAAACTGTGAGCTTGAGACTGTGCAGGTTTGGATGAATCAGTCCCTGAGGATGAGATAACATGTCCTGGGAATGATCCAGGATCCACGGACTGTGAATCAGATGAGGCTATAGGGAAGACTCGGTGCCCAACCGTGCGTTAGAGCATCCCTTGGTGGTTCCCCTGAGGGGGGATCAGGGCAAAGTAGCTTCTGCATTTGTAGTTTAGGGGGGGGAAACAAACCGGTCGCAGCAAGGCTTGCCCCAGCATTGGAAGATCCGATCCACTGTTACAGGGTTAAGGGACCACTTGTGAGGCATCAGGATGTTCCTGCTCAGATTGTCCGCAATAGGGTTGGAACTCCCAGGAATGTGTGTTGCTAGAAGGAAGCGGTTGGAAGCCATCGCCCAGTGCCAAATCCTCATGACTTCCCGACACAGGGGGTAAGACCTGGTTCTGCCTTGCTTGTTGATATACCAGACGACTGACATGTCTGACTGAATTGCAATGGTCCCAGAGGGTAGGGACGCATGGAACGCTTGCAATGCTAGGAGAACTGCCCTCAGTTCCAGGACATTTATGTGCAAATTAGCCTCCATGGGGGACCGGGTGCCTTGGACAGTCTTTCCCTGGAAATGCCCCCCACCCTAACAGGGAAGCGTCTATAGTCACCGTAGCTGTGGGATGGGGAAGACAGAACGGTCAACACCAAAGATTTGTTTGTGGGTTCATCCACCATAACATTTCTTCCTTGCAATGGTTTGAAAGACGTAACATGTGGTAAAGTGGGTAAATTAGCAACGACCTTGTGCGGAAAGGAGCCACTGTAGGATTCTCATGTGCAGTCTTGCCAATGGTACCAATGTAATGGCAGCCGCCATGGAGCCTAAGAGTTGCAGTACAACATATGCTGGTACATAGATCTGAGGAAGAAGGTCTTGGATTTGGTGTGTTATGTTCGAAAACCTGTGAGGGGGGAGAGAAGCTTGACAGGATGTTGTGTCGAAGACTGCTCCAATGAATTCCAGTGTCTTCATTGGAGACATTGAGATTTGTCCTTGTTGATTGCAATTCCCAAGCAGACAGCGAGACCTTGAATGTAAGAAGATTCCTGGTCAGAGCAGTAAGGAGCCAATCGTCTAGATAGGGAAACACCTGAAATCCTTGTATTCGAAGATTAGCTACCACAACTGCCATACATTTGGTGAACACTCGAGGGGCTGTCGAGAGACCGAATGGTAGTGCCCTGAACTGGTAGCGATTGGCGCCCAGCCGGGAGCGGAGAAACCTCTGGTAGCGGTGATCCATCTTTATGTGGTAGTACGCGTCCTGGAGGTCTATAGCACAGCCACTTATCCCCTCCCTAGGAAGGGAAGAATGGACTGTATCGTGACCATCTGGAAATTTTGAAGTTTGATAAACTTGTTCAATAGGCTCAGATCCAGGATTGGTCTCCTGTCCCCTGTCTTTTTTGGCACTACCTCGAGTAAAACCTGGATCCTGTCTGGTCTGGTGGTACTGGTTGGATGACTCTTTTCCTTAGCAGCCTTTCTATTTCTAAGGCTGCTAATTCCCTCTGATTGGGTGGTACATCGGGGATGGTAGTTAAATCGAATGGTATTTGGTAGCCTCTGGATATTATTCTCTGCACCGAAACATCGGTAGTACTAAGATGCCAGGCTGGTAGATGCAGAGAAAAATGACCCCCGACTGCTTCCAGAGGAAAGCAATCGGGCCGCTGCTCAGGAGTGCTGGTAGGATCTGCCGGAGAAAGAATCTCTAGTGCCCTGGCTACGCAGACCCCTCTACCCTGAAAGGGACGTCTTCCATACGAGTTGCCCCCTCTGCCCTGGGGAGATTGTTCACCACGAGTGTCATGAAAAGGTCCTTGGGATTTCTTGAACCACATTTTTCCTCCCTTCTGGTTCCTGGAGTAGTATCCCTGGGGGTTGGAAAGGCATATGCCCACAGCAGACAAGGTCTTTCCATCTTTCTCACTACATGTAAGTGTCTTACACTTTGGGTCCAAAAAGTGCAGATTCGTAGACAGGTGCATTGATGAAGGAAGATTTAAAGGGGTCTGCTAAGTCACACAACCTCATCCAAGCATTATGTCTCTTGACAATGCCTGATGCGGCAGCTCGAGCTGCCCCCTCGGTGGAGTGAGATATCAAACGCATCGAGGAGTTCAAGATGGAGTCAAGGGTAGCTAGCTGCAAGGCGACAGTATCACGCACCTCATCAGGCAGTACCCCACCAAAGAGGGAGACATTTTGGAAATTAGGTCTCTTTGGAGGCGAGTTAAGTGTGCCAGATAGTACAGCGACTGAATGACGAATAGGGAAACAGACCTATGCTTCAGCGACAGTCTGTTCATGGTCCTGGACTCTCTGTTTGGAGGCTGGATGGTCAAACTATCTTCTGCCAGTTTCCTCTTGGTGGCAGCCACCACGACCATAGAATCAACTGTCAACTGCTAGGACCAGTGGGGTTGGTCTTCAGGTGTAGATACAATTTTTTGCCTGGCCTCTGAGGGACAGGTTCTATGTTGTCCAGGGCCTTCCATGCATGCTGCACAATGATTTTAACAAGGTCATCTGCCGGTGGAGTCACCCAGGAGGTAGATGGCTGGGCACGGAAGGCTTGCAGGAACACCGATTCCTCAGAAGAAGGGTTATAGGACTTCCAGTCTCCCCGCTGCTCAAGGATTTTGAGAAAGTCTCTGAATGAGATGTCATCTGGGGAAGACCGTGGGGACCCTTCCCCCTCATCACAATCAGTGTCTTCGGTGATAGATTCCTCTGGTGAATCACGGTGCTTCATCTTGCACCATTTCTTCCAGGGTGGCTCCCCAGTGGGATCTTCTGAGGAGGACTCCAGAGAAGGGATCCCCTTCAAAGAGGGCTCTTTGCGACTCCCGTGCCCGGAGTCCCAAAATAGAGGGTTTGGAGAGGTGCATGCTAGGGGAGGGTTCTGATACCGTTGTCATTGGTGCTGACTGCGAGTCCACTACCTGTACAGCAGGCCCACCAGAGGAGGGATGGGAATCCAAAACCTGGAGGGACAACCTCGGAACCGGGGTCACACCTCGCCGTGAGGTGCTCACCTCCAGGTGAGGAGCTCTGAGAGAACTGGAAGCCATCAGAGCTGTAGACATAGATGGCGCCAGCGAGAAAATAGGTGCCGGGCTAGATACCAAAGTACGGATGGTTCAAGCACTGCTTCGGGAGAGCATCAGTTCCACCGGAACTGATGCAGCAAAGCTGGACGGTGCCAACAGGGAAAACACTGCTGTCGGAACGGAGACAGTATGCACTGGAGTGGAAGTATCTTGTCCTTGGCAGGTATTCGGGTTTTGGAGCTGATGGAGCTGAAGAAACTGTCGGCACCATGGCTGGGGATGGTGCCGAAGCAGGTACAGTCATTGAAGCCGATGTCGGATACAAGGATGGCACTAAAGTCAGTGGTGCTGAGGTTGGAACCGAAATAGGGGCGAATATCACGGATGGCACCGAGGGAGAAGACACAGAGCCTGGTGCCAAAGAGGTCTGCGCCGAGAGCACTGGCGAAGCACTGAGCTGACTCTGTTCCGTAACTGACTGAGATGCAAGAACCAAGTGACTCCGTTTGTCCTTATGTTTTTTGGAGGGGGGTGAGACCTCTGACCCAGACAGAGTCTCTGAAAAAGGTGTGTTGAGTTAACCATTTTTCCTTACGTTTTTTGGTTTTTGGAGGGGGTGAGACCACCGACCCAGACAGAACCTCTGAAAAAGGTGTCTTGACTAATCCATTTAAGATAAGTGTATTTTTATGTTCTGCTAGTGTACAATTACTAAAACTAGCACAAATGTCACAGTCAGCTTTAATATGATCCACGCCCAAACAGTAGACAGAATGAACATGTATCAGAGTTAGGCATCTTACTTCCACACTTGTCACACTGTTTAATTCCCAACTTATTTTTGTCTGACATAGTAAGGCAGCAAGGCTATCCTATAGAAAAATTAAGGGAGAAAACACCAATGATGTTATTTAAAAAAAATACCACTAGTAAAAAGGAAAGGCCTGTCAAAGACAGGAGAGAGGGACAGTACCAATAAAGGTAAAAAATTAAATTACCAAGGAAAAGGGTAGGAAATAGACTTAGGTTATAGGTGACAGTGAAAAAAGGCTAACTTGACTAAAAATTAAATAATTTTGAAGTGAAACTGTCTTAAAATTAACAATTTTCTACTTAGCTTTGAGAGAGATGGCTAGCACATCTGACTAGGAATGCGGCAAATGAGATCTGAAGTAACTAGGAGAGGAGCATTATGGGTAGGTCTTAGCTGAGAGTTTTTGGCTGGCATGAGCTTGGAAACGGCTGCATCAGTTCCAAGGACAGAACCGAGGTCCCAATGGTAATGAATAAACAAAGATTTATAACATCAGATTTAAACTTTATGTGCAAACCTTGTGGAGATGGCTATGGATGTTGAACTCCTTATGTATCTGTATAACATAAGTCAGACATGTTAAATACATTTTATACTGACTAAGGGGTATTTTATATTGACTAAGGGGTACAGAGGACTTACAGGTACTGATATAGGTCTACATACTTGAGGCATTTGCAGTAGATTGCCTCTGGGGCCCATCCAGCTCTGCTTCTCCAACCAGCACTGAACTGATTCTGTAGAGGTGGCACTCTTTTTGACAGTGGCCTGGAATTCCTCTGTCGCAGTGACAAGTGATACACTCAACAGCCCCTCACCTGTAGCCTTACATTAAAATGCCAGGATTAATACTCTTTGTTGGGCACACATATATAATCAGTGGCCATGCAGCACACCATTTTGTAATGCGTTCCTTACCATCAGCCACATTAACGTTACTCAAAATGTCTTCCCAGGTACAGTCACAGCAAGGCTGGTCAGCTGCATGCAGGTCAAAGAGCAGTCATCCATGGAGACACAGGGCTTGGAGTAGCACCTCATTCTCTGCATCCGAGAACTTGGGCTTACATGTGTACGATGTCTCAGCAGTTGCATTAATTTGTTTTGGTTCTCTGTTTGTATGAAAACCATTGGAATTAAGCCTTGTTCCTGCCTAGCCCTTAAAAATCCTAACATCACCAGTATCCTCCTTGGCCATACAGCAGATAATTGTCAGACTCACAAACAGCATATCTGTATCCACGTTCTTTAAGTAATGTTAGGGACATAGGTTTACTGAGTATCCACTGAACAATCACAAACCACTGCAACTGACCAAGGAGACATGACTATTCATATCACTACTATAAAATATTTTACTACTGAGATATGGAAAATTAATACAATAGTAAATGTACATGACTATTTGTATACAACAATAGAATGTACTCTGCTCATGGGTGTGAGTGTTAACATTAAGCTTAATCTCACAGCCCATCAACTGCTGTACTTTTGCAACTCTCCTCTCAATACATCTTGTCAAAAATACTCAGTAGTTCTGACAAATGTACATCTTATTTTTAATAAAATGAATAGCATTTAAAAGCAGACAAATGACAAATGAAAGGACTTGTAAAAAGTCACAATTACCTTGCACAAACAGAGAGATTTTTGTTGAAGTAGTGCTTTGTTTTGAAATGTACCTTTTCCAGGTATGGAACTACAAGCTCTGTAGGTTTCTTCTGCAGTGTGATGAAGCTGTTTGCCTGCCATTGTGCTTATATCATGCAAATTCACCTGTCTGGGCATGATGATTATGCTTATTATGGCTCAACTCATTACTGTTTTTGAACTTCTTAATCTACATGACAATCACACCTGCTAACTATCGTAGTCACGTCTTCCCAAAACTGTGCACATGCCTGGATCGCTTCAAACAGCACTGGACAGGCAAAATCCAGGCCATGCATTCAGGCGGAAATTGAAATTCCATATTTAAAACATCTGTACATGAAGTCACTGTAGTGCCTGATTTCTTTACAGTATACATGGGGAGTGATGACAACTATGTTTCACACCTTAAACTGCCATTGTGAATTATAACAATACAGTATCTATAGTTTCTGAGTTTGACATAAATGCCAGAAATGAGTTACTCCTTGATGCCTGTTGTGTGGTAGATTAGACAAGGGACACCAGATTTGTGTGAAAATTCTCTGCCCTTTTTAACGGAGATTCATGCGGAGACATCACAGCTGAAGAAAAGAGGATATTGCACTTTTTACAGCGCAGAAAATATTTCTCTACCTCCTTCATATGGATTACAGCCACAGGCTCATGCTGGAGGGATATAAAGGGCATCAGTATAAAATTGAAGCCTTTAATAATTTAGCTTAGGATGTCATCCATGCAACTGTCATCTCACTCATGCGAGAACTGGGCCATCACCATTACAATGGCATGATGCACTGCAACACTGACCTCCTTGGCTAGTGGGAAGATGAAGTTAAAGGGCAGGCACCACCTATGTACTACAAGTAGGACTTTTGTTAGCTATTCATTTAAGCTGGCACTGCATACCATCCACAGCTATTACTCAATGCTCTTTTTATGACTCTAGCCCTGTAGATATGGAAAGGACTAGGCTGCTGCACAGGAGAAGAGAGCACCAGGGTGAGATACATGCTTCACACTTTCTTGCTTTTAATATTAACAACAGCAGAGACTCATTCCCAAAAATGTATACCTTTCACATACCAGTGTCATAACTGCCAAAACTCAAAGGCAGCAGTATGACTGTTTAATGCTATTAGTGTGTTTGTGCAGGCATTCTGTCATATGCGTGGTCAAGAGGGTCAGGATGTTAAAAGCTGTGCTCCCACATTGTGAGGATGCCTATGCATTCTATCCTCCCCCAAGTGAATCATGAAATATCTCAGTTTATTTTTCTGTCTCATTAAACTAACTTCAGCACTAGATGGAGAAAATATACATGATTGTCATTTCGGGTGGTTGGTCATCTTTGTCAATACAGTTGCTTTCTTTGCTTATAACCTGTGAGTGAAATGCATCTCTGAGGAACATGGTTTCTTTGTATATGTACACTTGTCTCTAACATCATTACTGCATCTCAGACTAGTGACATATTTTGGTTAACACTCAAGTAGATCCTCATGTTAATCCCCTGTCAGAATGCAGGTGACAATGGATGATGGTTCAGGTCGCCTTCTCAGCTGTGTATGCAAACAGCCTTGTTTCTAAGTGTTTTTTGGTCTTTTAAGTGTATTATGTAAATGTATCAAAGTCAAAATCTCTACATCAGCTTCAATTTTTCACTGTATTTGTACTTCTTTCTCTCTCTCTTTGGTCAGTATCCTTTGTATTATACGCATTTATTTTATTATTTTCTGCCCATTTTACTATTATATGCAGCAGCATCACAACCAGCACCTCCACCTTCAGTAAGGCCTGTCAGCCACCCACAAGTGGCAGAAACAGCATCACCACCAGAAACACTAAGCACATCTGGGTGCCAACCATTCACAGTAGCCTTCACACCCACCCTACCTACACCACCCATTTCAGGTAGTCCCACACTGGATGCTGAAACTGTTCTACCCACCAGTAGCAATGCCAGTGGAGGTGTCACCTTTAATGCCCATCCTCAGTTGGCAGACACTGTGAAGTAACTTATCAGCAGGCATTTGGATGCATGAATTAAAGAGAGATCCTCCTCCAGTGACTCATTAAGTAATGTTCATGTCTATCGCTGTCTCTACCATCTGAAGCAGGACTCCGTACAGATGGCATCCAAGGTGGTAAGTAATCTCCCACTGGCTTTAGCTAGCAGAGTCTACAGCTGCAAGCACCCATCCTATCCCCCAACCTGGTGTTCCCTCCTTTTTATATCCAGGTCCACTCCTGCTGGCTGTTCAATCATTCCCTCCTAATTGCCTTCCCTCTGTCTGATGTCTTCTTCACCACTGCATTCCCCCTCTCTTACTGTGTCACCATACACCCTGTCAGTTTTGCAGGTCTTCCTCTGCTACCCTCCTTAGCCCCCTTATCTTCTTATGTTCCTTACTTCCATCCTTAACTTTCCCATTCTTTATGCATGAAAATGGGTACCTGTTCCATAACAATATACATAAACATATATATGTGTGTATGTACACACACACACACACACACACACACACACACACACACACACACGCGCACGCACACACGCACGCACGCACACACGCACTCCACCTTCCTCCTGTGCATTCCTTAAATGTTCATCTTCTGTTTTACACTCTTCTTGCTTCCCCTTGTCACTTCATTCCTATATTCCTATTTCCAAACTTTAATTTGGTCAAAAAATAAACACACCTCATACATGCCCATGTAGGGCTTCCAAATGATTTATCTTCTGTGATTAGAGTGTGCATAACAGGTCATGAAGAACACCGCAGATACCCATGTATAATCAGTGAGGAGTGCATTACTCACTGTATAGCAGTGAATAAGTACAGCCACTATCATGTACAACACAAACTGGTCTCAGCTGGCATATGGCATGCAAATAAGCCAAGAGTTTTTAAGTGTCACTGTAAGGCAGTGTACACATACAACAAAGGGTAAAGTTGATATTTTTAGTGTGACTGCTTCAGCAGTAGAGCCTGTAAGCCTAAGTGACATGCACATTTTAAGTGGACAAGATTGCGGGTTCAAGTCCCATTAGGGATTAATGCTTGTTCTGAGTCTGTTACACACTTAAATAATGAAAGAACAATAATCAACTGCCATATGTTTCACTGGCAACTTTAGTATGACTGTTTCAGTACCTCAGCTTGTTAATTAAGTGCTTTGCACAGTCTAAGTGGAAAGGGTTGTGGATTCAAGTCTCCTCAGGGTTAAATGTTTATGTATTTTGTCTCACTTCATTGCAAGTGTGTAACAAGCACCAGCTACGTGCTTCACGGATACCTTTAGTGTGACTGCTTCAGTAGCCTTTGATTTCCAGTTACCTGAGATTGAGATCTGTGTATTTCATACTCCCTTATCCATTGTTTTTTTTTCACACCCTTGATTGGGTCAAAACCTCCAATTGCATTTTTCTCTGTTATATTTGTTTGTGTGGCCCAACTACTTAGCCTCCCACCTTAATCACACTTTCTTTACTACCATCTACCTCCTAGCTTAACCATACCTTCCTTACAACTGTTCACAAATATTCGCTCTGCATATATCAGTGGGTCAAAAACTAGATCAGCACACGCCTTCACTCTGTTGCTGCAACTGTGTAAGCAGGATCACACCTAGTATGCGCGAGGTTCGTGCTTTTAAATCAGCATTACTGCCGGTCATACATCCCTGCAGCCACAACACAGTTCTATATGCACCTCCGCATGTCCCTACAACAGTCACAACGAGGATCTTGAGCGGATGACCAGGTACACTTGCCTTACCATTTTCATTGTTAATGAGCACTGGGGCTCACTGAGGAGGCACATTAAACAGAGGAGGGCTGGCCATAATTGTGGACACAGTGCTTTTGAATCCTCAGATTAATCTCCCCTACAGGAATTTGGAGCTCTTAAAGAAAGTCTAATGAAGTCCTATGTTGATACGGCCAAAGTGCACAGTTACACTTTTTTCTTTTTTAATACCTGTGCTATTTTGAGTATTTTTTTTTTAAATTTTCTTTTAAGTAATTTTTTTTACACAAACTTCTTAAGTTTGCATTTAAATTTTCTCATGAACATGCACCTTTCTTTACTGAAGGATTCAATTTTTAATACAATTACATTTAACTTCTCTCACTTTTAAGCTACAAAACATGTTACTCCCACTGCAAAAAGGCTGACATTTCTGCAGAAAGAAAGCTTCCATGGGGTTCCATGAACTGTGATTAACCCACACTCCAGGGCAGGTTTCCAAGCCCTAGAGGCTTCCATACACTCAGACTGCTGCATTTACTATTATGTTGACTACAACATGTCTAGTTTCCATACAAAGACATCACATTTATCCTAGCCAAAGGGAAAGGAATGAAAATGGAAAAGTCTATATAAGCAGCAAAACTAGTCACTCCATTATTAAAGAAAACAGATGAATGGTCTAGGCATGAAGCTTTTCTGAAAAATGAATGCAGAACTGCAGTTCTATGTTAAGAACTACTTTCCATAGATAAAGCAAACAGTTCAGTCATTTCTGGCAAGAAAGAGGAAATGAAAACTACAAAAGGACAATCACAGCAATCCAAATAGTGACAGAATCTACAGAAACGGTCATACTTTTCTTTCCCCTTCAGATGTACATCAGATGATTAATTTGTTTTACATAGGTCAAATGTGAAAAAAGGATCATATGGAGAAAAAAAATACAAACAACTGCATATAAAGCTGAAGTAGCAATTTGAGGAAAATTTGGCTTAACTGCAGGTTTTATAGGTTCATAGGTAGTTACTTGGCATGTGGTCCAGGAGACCACTGAGGATCCTGTCCCACTTTTCCAACTACCCTAGTGCACTACCTGGTTAAGTGACTTACTCAGAGTCATAGCAGGCAAATGGAGGATGACTGAATCAAACCCTGGACTAGAGGAAGTAGATTGTTAACAAATCATAGCCTTAACCATCTGCACTAACTGGACCATTTTATCTAAAAAGATGTAATTCAACAAAGACTGGTTGCTGCAAGGTGGTATTCTCCTTACAACCACGCTGAAACTTATTTTTTTGGTAAACCAGTGGTGCCCAACCTTTTTGTGGGGAGGGCCACTACACAAAGTCTTAATGCATCTGCGGGCTACCTGAAAACATAGTAAGTCATTACGAGTTAACAATAGGTACAGGTGACTGGCATTTTTACTTAAGACATCAGTCATGATATTGCCTGTTTTCTACATCAACTTTGTATTTAACTTTATTCTGGCTTGCAGCCATGACTTATTACAAACTCTTGCAGAAAGTTACTACTGTTTACAGACTACAAGTTATAAACAACAAAGAATAGTTACTTCCGCGGCTAAAATTAGAGGTCTGCACAACTGCAGTCAATTAGATAAGTAAGCATGTGCTGGAAGGTTTGCGGGACTGGAGTAAGGCATAGCATTTTTTCACTTTTTTTTAAATTTTTGGTTATTCTGTGGGGGGCCGGATGGGGTTGCATTGTCAGCTGGATTTGGCACGCGGGCCGGACGTTGTGCACCACTGTGTTAAACCAAGTACATTCTCTGTCTGTGATGTACTGCCTTATAACTAGTACATTTAACTTTTGGGGATGTGGGACTACAGCCCCCTCAACATCAGTGACTGGAAGGTGGCATAGCCCTCTCCTTTCAGAAACATTCCTTACATTTCATGACTTCTCTATTAAATTTTAGTGCAAATGTATTTTTATGCTTCTTGTTTACATTTTCACATTTTAACAATCATACAAGTGGAAGTTGGCCAACAGTCTATTACTGGTTATACAATATAAATCATAATTGCAAATCAGAATGCTGTGTTCCTAATTCAACCAAAACAATTCTGGGTCAAAGTTAACTAAATAATTGCTAAGGGTCAATGCCACCACAAGAGAATCAACTTATTCACCTCGTCAAAAAAATATATATATATTCGTTGAAGGCTGTGCGTCAGGGCTGGCAACTCGACACGTAAAAATCAACTGCCAATCATTAGCGGACCGGAGTTCCGCTGTGGCGACCCCTAACCGGGAAAAGCCGAAACACACAACATATATCCCCTACCCAAGAGTTTCTGGACTTCTTGTCCAAACTCCCCACACCTTATCCAAATCAGCAAGATTTCACTGCTGTAGACACCAAATCCCTTGAGTTCATACCACTGTTCTATCTTTAAGAAGATGCCAACCTCAGACATCATACCACTGTTCTATCTTTAAGAAGGTGCCAACCTCAGACATTATAAAAAACACAATCGACAAATTTCCAAATGATGCCCCATGGTCAAATGGTATTCAACCCTGGTTCATTAAACCATGTGCTGACTAGATAACAATCCCTTTGAACACATTTACAAACTCTGCTTTTGCCACAACTTCTTACCTTCCATCTGGAACAATGGTACATACAATAAAACAAACTTCAAAGACCATCACCACACCTGGTCAGATTAGAGACCTATCTCAATACACCTTAACACTTGCTAAAGTTCTAGAAAAACTAGCATACAATCAAGATTAACTTTTAGTTATGTACTCACCATAACTTCAGATGTTTGGGATCCATCTTGCCTACATTCTGACTGATGGATGGGTTGAGCCGATCCTCGGCTCCGACATTGGCTGAGCTTACTATATCCCAGGATGCACCACTTGTCATACATGCACTATAACATCGCCAGATGAAACAAGATAAAAACAGTAGAACTCAAACCGCTCAATCTCTTCTGATCTCCAAGGATGGATCCCAAACATCTGAAGTTATGGTGAGTACATAACTAAAGATGTTATGTGATCCTATCTTGCCTACATTCTGACTAATCCTGGGTGGCTAAACACTCCTGAGTACCCCAATTATAGTGGGAAATGATGAAAACAGGTAGCCATAGCTCTAGTAGAATGAGCTTTGACGGATGTTGTAAGTTGCTTATTTGAAGAGGAATAAGTCTGAGTTATGCAATCTCTAATCCATTTGGCAATAGTAGCTTTAGTGATGTCTGAAAAGGACACAAACAATTGGTCTGTTTAATCTGTTGAGTCCTGTCTAGATAGAAGAACATCCAACTTATGCAAGGTGTATTCCGCTTTGTTTGAAAATTTTGGAAAACTGGTAGCTCTAGAGATTGTTGGAGAACAAACTTTGGAACAAAAGATGGATTAGGCGAAGTTCTGAAACTCTAGGTAATTGCAATTGGGAAGATGTTAGCAGGGATGAAAAATGAAAGTTTTACATAATCTGCTACTCATCAAAGTGGACCTTAATAGTAGAGACTCTTGATTAAACAAGGATGTTAAAACCAGATAGCAAACCTCTTCGGCTGAAGATAAAAAGGTGTGAGCCAAGCTGCTAATTTCAAAGTGTAATGAATCAGAAGGTCTCCAAAAATTAGAATCATTGTGGACCCCAATTGGGAAGCAGTCCTGTTGGCCAAGGTTTTTTGTGGTGTTGCAAACAGGTAGTCTGTCTGCCAATACATTGATTTTCCTGGACATGTTGTCTGTGTGGAGGGAGAAAAAGTACAGCCCTGGGAGGCATCCTTCAGTGATGATTGAGGGACCATTGTCAGAGGAACTAGGAGAACCGTGGCAGACATTGAACCTAAAAGGAAGGAAGATTTCCAGGGAAGCACAGTAGATGCCTAGCACATCCAAACATCTTTCGCCTCTGCCTCTGAAGGGGAATCTAGGGCTAGCTGCTCAGGTAGGTTACCTGAGATGCCACCACCATGGTCTATACAGCCAGCCTTTCCCAAGAACTCCTTCTCGGGTGGGATAAATTGACTGTCACTACAATGTCAGCCAATATATTCTTTCTCCAAAGTGACATGATGTCTGTGCTAACAGAAGCACACTCATAATTAGCATACTCTCATAAATGACACACAACTGGCTCTGAATAAAAGTCAACTGACAGAAGCAATTTTTATTGACCAGTTCAAGGCCTTTTATCAAGTTAGTCACAAGCCTCTCTACTCTGTCCTTCTGTCTCAGGGCATTATTCCTATAACCTCACAATGGTTCCCATATTTTCTCGAATAGACCGTACAATCACTAAATCCAATGGATCTGCCTTACCAACCAATTTTGTTAAGTGGGGTCTCACACAAATCAGTACTTTTCCCCCTGCTATTCTCCATCTATATTGGCAAGCTAACAACTAACCCCCACCCCCTCCAAATCATTATAAAGGCTGATGAAACATTACTCTACCACCTACATTGATCTAATCAATGGAACAAGAACTTCAGCAAGACCTTTTAGCTCTCAACAACTGGCTAAACTCCAGACTAGTACTAAATCCAAAAAAAATATGCTACTTGGAAGAGCACAAAAGCTCAAAAGTTGCTCTTCTAGCCTTTCCATCTCAGACCTCCAAAATAACACCCTAGAAAATGCCAGGTCCCTCAAATACCAATGAATTCATCTTCACCCAAATCTCAATTTTCAGCACCATATTCAAAATAAGTAAATAAATTAAAACAACAGCACAAAGCGAAAATTCACCAGACAAAATTGTGGGCCTGGAAAATTGTCCACTTTCTCTCTTATGACTGTAGAGAAGCTATAAGGAAAGCCATACTCATGTGTTCCTAGGTATAATCTCGGCTTTTAATAAAAACCTTACCTTCCTACATCTTAGAACAAGATATGTCATTTCATCTCTCTCTTACATTAAAAACAGAACACAAATGCTCGGTAATCCACTTCCAATTCAACAAAGAGCAGAGCTGATACCTTGCATACATCTATTCAAACTCTTTAATGAAACCTCTTTTCTCCCTCTAACAAACAGACTCACAATTAGGCAAAGACACTATAAACTTAACAGCCAGACCATGCCCCCTACACCAACTTCTCAAAAAAAAATGCAGTAACCACAGCTTCTCCACACTTGGACCTAAACTCTGGGAATCAATATCATCAAACATCAGAGACTCCATCTTACTCTCAATTCAGATAATCATCACCTCTTTAAGACAGCAGAATACCACTATTTTACAAATATAACATAACCCCTCTATATATCTTTCTAGCTTATGCCCTGCCTCCTAGACTAACTAATCCATATCTTCAATAATCTTTTTCCATCTACCTGCCTTTGCCCCCTCATTGCCTCTTAAGCACCAGCACATCTGCTTTAAACAGGTATGCTAAGCACACTCTTAACTAAAGGCAACCATGTATATGAGCAAATCAAATGTATATTCCGCATACTCCAGAAAAAGCTTTATTTCCATTGCTCTGCTTCCCAAGTATTACAACTTCTCTGTTTTACTATACTGTTGTCTACTGTATAATCCAGCTTTGCTTTTAAACTTCTCTTCTAGCTTCTGTAAAGCCCTACTTGCTTATTTAAAAGTTATACTTTCAGTCACTCTAGAAGATACCATTCCTTTCCGCTGTACAATATTCTCAATCTCTTCATTCTTTATTGACAACTGCCACCTGCCCCACACTCCTAGCCTTTGGTACATCACTTCTAGTTATTGTGGTAGAGTCATTTCTACTTTTTTTGTTGTTGTATACGACCGTGTAATGTTTATTACAGGTTTGTATACCTACTGAAATTGCTGCATCGGAATCAGTGTTCTACCCTGGTAAACAGATTGAAATAAATAAATAAATTTGACACTGCAGATACCAGTTAGTAATTTTAGCACATTGTTGATGGGTATGTGCTGCAGATACTTATTTTATTCATTTGGATTTGGTTACTGGGAAGGTCCAAACTGGTCATGCAAGACACCTTTTCAGTGAAGGTCCAGGAAGAAAAGCTCCACAAACATATTTAGTGGAAGAAAAAGATACAAAGAGATTATAGCCAAATACTTTGTGAGTACAAAATATTTGCAGTATAGTGATTACAGACTTCAGCACAGACTGGAATGTAATATACATATACATATACAAGTAAAAGTAATTAAATCAACAGCTGCAGTAGTGGACACAAGAGTAAACATCAGCTGAAGATAACATATATCCATTGTGAATAAGGTGGCAATGCACTAACATTAGCAGGTAATATAAAAAAACAAATTTGTAGCAGCAGTTGCAGCAATATATTCCAAATAATATAGCTGCTATAAACAGGTTAGCATAAGTGGTCACATAAGGAGAGGTTAGCTAAAGCAATATCAACACACACATTTATGGGGATGGGATGAAAAAGGTACATCCACTGTAATGAGAAATCTACTATAAATGTGACAAGTTATAAGGTATAAGGAAAGACGGGATTAAGCAGCTAGACATGTACTGTAACTGAATTACAAAGAGAATTAAACTAGAAGTGATATACCAAAGGCTAGGAGTGTGGGGCAGTTGTCAAAGAAGGAAAATTCAAAATGTGACTATTGCAGTGAAGAAGGAAGTAGTTAAGGTAAGCCAGCCGTGGAAGAGTGGGAACAGGAGTACAGAAAGAGAAACAGGTAGTGTTGACAGAGATCCAAAATTACTGAAATGTGTAAAGATCTACAGAAATGAGTGTAAAAGTGGGTTACATGGGATAGCATTGTTAATCTGCATGATGAAGTTACAGAAGAGTGGAAGTTGGGAGGGTAGAAAGTGGTAAAGATCTGGAAGGTTGTGTTTAACAATATTTTAAATAAGGTGGTGGGGGGACCAGCATCTTTGAAGAAAACTGTGGTGGCTATATTATCCTAACAGTGTAAAGACCATTCAGTCCCAGTTTCATATAGGCTCATTTCAATTTTAAACCATGATTATAATGTGTTTATGGCTATACTAGCCAAGAGAATGGCAGAAGTGCTACTATAATTGATAGATATGGATCATTGTTGTTTTGTACAGGGAAGCAAACATTTAATAACATTAACAGAATAATGATGATCTAGGGGGAAGCAATTCACAATTCTTTGCCTTAGGTGGTTCTTTTCAAATATTCTTCAATACAACATTCACTTCTTTTCTGACTGCTACATTATCCAGTAAATTTTCCTTTCTTATCTCAATGACAGCTCAGTGTGTGCTGTCCTTCTGGAAACGTCTTCATCTTTGAATACGGAATACAAACAAACAAAAACACACACACACACACACACACACACACACACACACACACACACACACACACACACACACACACACACACACACAGTAAAATGTCCTTATGAAACAGTGGTTCATAGGTTAATGCTATTTTCCCTTGCAGGCCATTTTAAGCCTAACCAAATGTAAGAATCAAACCCCGTACCTTGTGGCTATGAGGTAAACACCATAACTATTATGCCAACCCCCAACCCTGACAATACTCTACTGAACAGAACGTATCATGGAGCAAGGTCACAGCACAGCAGTGTTCTGTTTATAAGTTTCTAGTCATGCAGTGTTTGACAATACCTTTGTTCACATTGCAGCCTGACAAGCAAAATATGTTTATGCTTTCTTATCTTAACTTACACAGACATAATCATTGCATGAGGTCTTACAGAATTACACAGAACATAATTATATTTTCAACCTTTGCCTACATAGAAGCAAAATCTGAAATAATTTTACTTGACATCCATTCTGGCACATTTGCTTACACGTAGGACTTAACAGAATTATAGGTGAATGGTTCCTGTGCGACATTCCCTTCCTATTTTATACAAAACCTTTTAAAAATCTGATAAGATATTCTTGTCATAAAACAAGATAAAAACATACAATATCCAAAAAGATTTGCCTTTCTGCCAAAGTGGTTTGAAAATCATACATCATATTCCCAATCCTCACTCCTTAATTTTTGTATTTTCTTGTTTTCCTCAAGTAATGCTATGATAATTTGTCTGCTCTTTCCTGTAAAACAGGGGTTATAGAAATAAACTCATTTAAACCTGGTAAGGGAAGGGAATCATGTGATATGTACAAGTTACATTTCACTGGATGTGCTTTAACCAATTGTAATGGTGTCTTAGCTATTTTAAAAAAACGTTTTAGAGTTGTAAATGCAGATTTTGATAAAGTCACCAGTTTGACTGGGACAAAAGCGCTTAATCTGTGTCTGTTTCTATTAAAGGAAGGTGTGTAAACCAACTCGAACTCCAGTTTGTTACAGTCTTTTACATTTTGTTTTTTGTGATTTTCTCTGACTGCAGCTTTGCAAACAGGTTTGGTTTCTGTTAAATAAAGATATAATTAGTAGGGTGTATAAAATATTGCATGATAACTACATAAATCAGAGGGTGTTAGAAAAAGATTGGGAAGAGAGAGAATGGAAATACAATATACAAAGAACAATGGGGGACATCTGTACATCTCTCAAGTATTCCAAAAAGTCCAGGAGGTTTAGGATTTTTGTTTGGAAGTATCTGCATAGGTATTTTATACTCCAAGTAGACTGTAAACAATTTTTCCTCAGGTAGATAGTAAATGCTTGTGGTGTTATGAGGAAGAGAGAAGTAATTGGGATTATATTTTTTAGGAATGTAAAGAGTTGGCAGATTTAAAAAAAAAACCCTACAGAATACTTTGTCAGAAATATTGTGGAGGCAAATGGTTGTTAACCAAGAAATCATTTTTGAGTTGGGATATAGGATCTGAATTGCCCTGACATAGTAAGGCCTTACCAAGTTTAAGGCTACTGGTTGAAAAAGAGAGGCGACAGAGAAACAATTAGTACAAAACTGAAATCAGAATCCAAACCAAGTGTAAATGAAGTAATCAATACTGTAAAGGAGATAAAAACTGGAAATGGGATCCTTAGAAGAGGAAGGGGCAAATTAATAAATGGAATGTGCAAGAACAATACATGTAAAATAGTGTTCAGGAAGAGGAGGAGTGAAATTTAAGGGAATGTAGGAATTGAACAATTTTTATGTAATGTAGGAATGAATGAAAATTATTAAAATGTAGACTATAAGAAAACAAATTGCTAGTATTATTTACTTTCTTTTTTATTACTGTATATGTACCTATATCACTTTTCAAAAAAGTCAAATTTAATAAACATGATTAAAAAAAATTAGAAAAAAAAGTTTCAGGTTTCAAGTCAAAAATTATGAAAAGAGCAAAATTTTAGAAGTTACTAATGGAAGGAAAATCATTGAGGTTTGAGAGAAGGCAATTCAAGTGATCATTTGTACACATGAGTATATAACATCTGTTGCTGAATCAATGAAATACTAGTACTGGCCTTCCCAATAAGTCAATGATGGTTATGTTTACCAGCTAAGTAACCTATGAACAATAATGGTATTAACAATATATCCAGAAAAACAGGCTGCTCAGTCAAGATTAATTTGGGTGCAACCTTGAAAAAGTCTAAAATTACAGCTTCTGAACTATTCTGCAACTTCTGAACTATTTTGCAAATAATGTACCATTTACAGCTATGACATTTTATCACCCTAGTATTATACACAATTTACGATTTTTTGGTTTGTGATGTTTTTAGATACATAATTTCGCTGAGCAGGAGAAATCCACTGAAAAATGATAATGTACGAAATAGAGTAGTTATGTTTCATGAGATGACAGACAGTTATACTACTTGAAACACAGTCTGATTCTCAGCTGCAGTGCTTTCTGTGTGAAGTCTGCATATGTTCATTTAGGTTTTCACTGGGTCTCTGGTCACCTATCAAATTCAAAGACATTCTGGCAGGCTAACGTACAACTTTAATTATGAATTGCAGTAAGTCATATATGTACATTTTTCCAACGTGAATGTTGCAATTTTTTTGTGAGGTAAACATAATAAATTAGTCAGGCTCATATTTGTGAAAGAGCTGGAGAGGTACAAATTTCTTTGAGGTGGATGTTCACTGACAAGTTTATAAATGGAAACAGACATCCACTGAAAGTTTACATAGGACAACATAAATCCAAAAGCATCTGCTGTACCTAGGATAGTAAAATGCTATATTACTGATATATGAGCTTAACCGTAAAGCTTCTCTTTAACAGTACTTAAAATTAGTCTGTTTGGCCCTGTGCTTATTTGTGTTCTATTTCATTTTAAGTACAACAGTTGCAATGAACCAAAGGTGTGTTTACAGTATAATCTGTATTTTTATAAAATAAGTATCCTTTTAAACCGATAGCACTTTTAGCCAGTGCGTTTAAACATTTAGCAGATCAAAAAGAAGGGAAACACTTGTTATCTAGATGATAGTTTTATTTTATGGAATGACACCATGGATAAGCTTGAATATTTTATTTTTATATTGGTTCCACAACATCATTCCTAAATTTCATGCATACTACTTCCAATGATTCTTTTAATTACTTGGATGTGACCATCTATAAGAACATGGACATTTTTAATCCAATATTTACAAAAAGCCCACCTTTTCAAATGCATATTTGCATTTTCAGGGTAACCACCACATCTCAAAAAAGGTCTTTGGTACAAGGGCAATTTGTCAGGATCTCTAGAAAGTTTTACAATGTTTTTTGAAATAAACATGGAATATAGGAGCCCTTGTGTTGGAATTGACTGCTGGATTCTGTTTTTCTCTAGGATCTTTAGAATGATTACGGACGGTGCTGTATTTTTGATGAATGCCCCAATCTAGAGAGGATGCTTCCAGGTAGGGGCTACCCAGGCTATTTATTAACAAAATCAGGTCGGAAGTAGAAATTTCTAGACAAACTAACTTCAACTCTGTTTGGAACAAGGTATTGTTTGTTCAAAATTATCCTTCTAACACTACGGGTTTCAATTGGAGTTTTGCTCTTAAACACCACCCTTTGAACAAGGAGGTTCAAAAAATTGTCTTAAAGTAGTTGTTTATTTTTGATTCCAATAATAGTGTTTCAGAAGTGATTGGTGATAAACCACTGTTCATTCACAAGAGCGGTAGAAATTTAAAGGGAGTCTTAGAAAAACAGATCATTGAGAGGTTTGCTCCTACTGGGGTATGAGAAAACATGGACCATGTAACCAATGTCCCTTTACTTTAGAACAAGAGTTTGCGGAATTGGGGGGTGAGCAAAGACTGTATTGGCAGATGGTTAATATTGTACAACCAAGGGAATTTCCTATACTGCTGTTTGTGATCACTGTAATGCATTCTTTGTGGGCAAGATTGAAAGAACTTTAAGTAGACATATTTATGAGCATAATTATGACATTGCAAAAAGGAATTTGAATAATTTCCTCCTTAAACACAAGGAGGAGTGCACAGACTATAAAGAGATTTCAGTTGCAGTATCATAGAAGGCTGACATGAACCTGAGGGGCGGACCTTGAAAAACAGTGACTGAATTTAAAGAGTTGCTGTGGCAACTGAAGCTTAATGTATTAGATCCACCAGGATTAAATGGAATGTTTCTTTTGTCAGTGCCTTTAAACTTCGTGACATGAAATTATACGTATTTAATTGTATATGTGCATTTTTTTATATTCATTGATTTCTTGATATGGATATATTTACCTTTATTCTCATATTTTTACTTCTATTACTTGATTATTTATAAAGTTGTATTTATTTATGGTCTGCTTTTTTGGTTTATTTGTGTTTTCGCTAAATTCATACAAATGTCCACCTTTGTACTTATTGTATGATGCTTATTATGATTTATTGTTAATTATTGTTTTACTTCTTGTAATTGGAGCTTTTCTCCCCGGGCCTCTACTGAAAACGGATAATTGTCCAGCTAGACTAGCCCGGTCACCAAATGTAAAATAAAATGTAAAATAAAAAAAATAAAAAAATAAAATTTAAGAGATTAATTAATTAAGATTTTACAAAATTTCAATTGGGTGCATTTTTTTAGAACTCTATAACTGATTTGGTGTTACGTCCACAGCTAGAGGTTTTAAATATGGCTGTGGAGTTACACTTTTCTCAGGTTCTGATAAGTCCATAACTGTTTTAAGGACGAAAGCACTTAACCTTTTTAATAAAGTGGTTGGTTTATATTAGCTTGTCTGTCCTGTGCAGTTTTGAGGCATTTTTGCCAGTTATGGTTAAAAGCCACAGAAAGCACTCGGCAGTGCACAGCTATAACACCTTTCATATGTTCAGACCACCTACTCTAAATGAAAGAGCAAATGGTAGAGGTGTATTTATCTGCATAAAGGATAAACACACCTCAAGGCTGGTCAAACAATATTATATGCTTGAGCTCTTCAGACAGCTAACCATTGAAAAGAAATATATTACCATATTCTTGCTAGCTATAAGTCCACCACCATGAACCAGGAAACCCATACATCATACCTGAAGTCACTAGAATCACTCACTGTCCAGCCAAATACAACATTCATGGGCGATTTTAACTACCTCTCCATTAAATGAGAGGCATACATGACCACTAACATGCAGGCCCAAAGATTTCTTAACTTTGTAAATTAAAATGCCCTGTATCCCCACTAGGAGAATAGGGGAACAAATATCTTAGATCTGGTATTCACAAATATGGGACTGCTACAGCCCCAAAGTGTGATGCCCTCACTGGTAAAATCAGATGACAAAGCAGTCTCCTTTGAAATAAAGGTAGAACTAGTACCCTAAACTAACCTCAAAACCTTTAAGAACTTCTCTAAGGTAAATTACCCCTATTAAGGGATGGCATGACTAGTTTCCAAGCTCCCTCAAATCCAGAAAACACGGAACCTTTGCAAAGGTGTACACAAAGCCCTGTACAACCATGAACAACTGCATAGAAATAGTATGAGTCTGAAATAAACCTAGGTCTAACCGCAAAAACAAGCCACTTTGGTGAACTCCTGATATTAATAGGTTGCACAACAAGTGAAAGAAAACACTGTTAAGAAGTAAGATGAATGTGCACAGCAGAGCAAAGTCCCTCATTAGTCAAAACAAGAAAATCAGGGAACTAGTCAAGTATCTGAAAGCAGACTTTTAGGTAAAAATTGCCTCCAAAACTAAAGGATAACTATGAGGCATTTTTCAGTTATGTCCACAATCTTAAGGGCAACATGCAACAATGTAATGGAATTAGTTACAGATGACGTCACCCATACTCAGTCAGAAAATATCGCAAATCTGCTAGCTGACAAATTCAGCTCGAATTGCAGTAAGTCATATATGTACATTTTTCCAACGTGAATGTTGCAATTTTTTTGTGAGGTAAACATAATAAATTAGTCAGGCTCATATTTGTGAAAGAGCTGGAGAGGTACAAATTTCTTTGAGGTGGATGTTCACTGACAAGTTATAAATGGAAACAGACATCCACTGAAAGTTTACATAGGACAACATAAATCCAAAAGCATCTGCTGTACCTAGGATAGTAAAATGCTATATTACTGATATATGAGCTTAACCGTAAAGCTTCTCTTTAACAGTGCTTAACATTAGTCTGTTTGGCCCTGTGCTTATTTGTGTTCTATTTCATTTTAAGTACAACAGTTGCAATGAACCAAAGGTGTGCTTACAGTATAATCTGTATTTTTATAAAAGAAGTATCCTTTTAAACCGATAGCACTTTTAGCCAGTGCGTTTAAACATTTAGCAGATCAAAAAGAAGGGAAACACTTGTTATCTAGATGATAGTTTTATTTTATGGAATGACACCATGGATAAGCTTGAATATTTTATTTTTATATTGGTTCCACAACATCATTCCTAAATTTCATGCATACTACTTCCAATGATTCTTTTAATTACTTGGATGTGACCATCTATAAGAACATGGACATTTTTAATCCAATATTTACAAAAAGCCCACCTTTTCAAATGCATATTTGCATTTTCAGGGTAACCACCCCATCTCAAAAAAGGTCTTTGGTACAAGAGCAATTTGTCAGGATCTCTAGAAAGTTTTACAATGTTTTTTGGAATAAACATGGAATATAGGAGCCCTTGTGTTGGAACTGACTGCTGGATTCTGTTTTTCTCTAGGATCTTTAGAATGATTACGGGCGGTGCTGTATTTTTGATGAATACCGCAATCTAGAGAGGATGCTTCCAGGTAGGGGCTACCCAGGCTATTTATTAACAAAATCAGGTTGGAAGTAGAAATTTCTAGACAAACTAACTTCAACCCTGTTTGGAACAAGGTATTGCTTGTTCAAAATTATCCTTCTAACACTACGGGTTTCAATAGGAGTTTTGCTCTTAAACACCACCCTTTGAACAAGGAGGTTCAAAAAATTGTCTTAAAGTAGTTGTTTATTTTTGATTCCAATAATAGTGTTTCAGAAGTGATTGGTGATAAACCACTGTTCATTCACAAGAGCGGTAGAAATTTAAAGGGAGTCTTAGAAAAACAGATCATGGAGAGGTTTGCTCCTACTGGGGTATGAGAAAACATGGACCATGAAACCAATGTCCCTTTACTTTAGAACAAGAGTTTGCAGAATTGGGGGGTGAGCAAAGACTGTATTGGCAGATGGTTAATATTGTACAACCAAGGGAATTTCCTATACTGCTGTTTGTGATCACTGTAATGCATTCTTTGTGGGCAAGATTGAAAGAACTTTAAGTAGACATATTTATGAGCATAATTATGACTTTGCAAAAAGGAATTTGAATAATTTCCTCCTTAAACACAAGGAGGAGTGCACAGACTATAAAGAGATTTCATTTGCAGTATCATAGAAGGCTGACATGAACCTGAGGGGCGGACCTTGAAAAACAGTGACTGAATTTAAAGAGTTGCTGTGGCAACTGAAGCTTAATGTATTAGATCCACCGGGATTAAATGGAATGTTTCTTTTGTCAGTGCCTTTAAACTTCATGACATGAAATTATACGTATTTAATTGTATATGTGCATTTTTTTATATTCATTGATTTTTTGAGATGGATATATTTACCTTTATTCTCATATTTTTACTTCTATTACTTGATTATTTATAAAGTTGTATTTATTTATGTCGCTTTTTTGGTTTATTTTTGTTTTCGGCTAATTCATACAAATGTCCACCTTTGTACTTATTGTATGATGCTTTATTATGATTTATTGTGTTATTGTGTTTTCTTGTAATTGGAGCTTGTTTTCTCCCGGCCTCTACTGAAAACGGATAATTGTCAGCCTAGACTAGCCCGTCACCAAATAAAATAAAATGTAAAATAAAAAAAATAAAAAAATAAAATTTAAGAGATTAATTAATTAAGATTTTACAAAATTTCAATTGGGTGCATTTTTTAGAACTCTATAACTGATTTGGTGTTACGTCCACAGCTAGAGGTTTTAAATATGGCTGTGGAGTTGCACTTTTCTCAGGTTCTGATAAGTCCATAACTGTTTTAAGGACGAAAGCACTTAACCTTTTTAATAAAGTGGTTGGTTTATATTAGCTTGTCTGTCCTGTGCAGTTTTGAGGCATTTTTGCCAGTTATGGTTAAAAGCCACAGAAAGCACTCGGCAGTGCACAGCTATAACACCTTTCATATGTTCTGACCACCTACTCTAAATGAAAGAGCAAATGGTAGAGGTGTATTTATCTGCATAAAGGATAAACACACCTCAAGGCTGGTCAAACAATATGATATGCTTGAGCTCTTCAGACAGCTAACCATTGAAAAAAAATATATTACCATATTCTTGCTAGCTATAAGTCCACCACCATGAACCAGGAAACCCATACATCATACCTGAAGTCACTAGAATCACTCACTGTCCAGCCCAATACAACATTCATGGGCGATTTTAACTACCTCTCCATTAAATGAGAGGCATACATGACCACTAACATGCAGGCCCAAAGATTTCTTAACTTTGTAAATTAAAATGCCCTGTATCCCCACTAGGAGAATAGGGGAACAAATATCTTAGATCTGGTATTCACAAATATGGGACTGCGCTGCAGCCCCCCAAAGTGTGATGCCCTCACTGGTAAAATCAGATGACAAAGCAGTCTCCTTTGAAATAAAGGTAGAACTAGTACCCTAAACTAACCTCAAAACCTTTAAGAGCTTCTCTAAGGTAAATTACCCCTATTAAGGGATGGCATGACTAGTTTCCAAGCTCCCTCAAATCCAGAAAACACGGAAACCTTTGCAAAGGTGTACACAAAAGCCCTGTACAACCATATGAACAACTGCATAGAAATAGTATGAGTCTGAAATAAACCTAGGTCTAACCGCAAAAACAAGCCACTTTGGTGAACTCCTGATATTAATAGGTTGCACAACAAGTGAAAGAAAACACTGTTAAGAAGTAAGATGAATGTGCACAGCAGAGCAAAGTCCCTCATTAGTCTAAACAAGAAAATCAGGGAACTAGTCAAGTATCTGAAAGCAGACTTTTAGGTAAAAATTGCCTCCAAAACTAAAGGATAACTATGAGGCATTTTTCAGTTATGTCCACAATCTTAAGGGCAACATGCAACAATGTACGGAATTAGTTACAGATGATGTCACCTATACTCAGTCAGAAAATATCGCAAATCTGCTAGCTGACAAATTCAGCTCAAACTTCACCTCTCCATCACTGCTAGTACTCCCCCAATAAATATCTTCCACCACTCTACTGCCATTTATCACCACTATGCGCTCTAAAGCTAAATACACAACTTCAAAGGGGCCTGACAATATACCAGGTTGCCTCTTAAACAGCTTATTAGACCCATTAGGATTTCTATTTAACCACAGCCTCAAGACTGGCTTTGCCCCCCCCCCCTTTATGCTGGAAGACAGCAACAGTCATCGCTCTGCATAAAGGGGGACCATCTACTGA
>NC_056727.1:104434372-104544372 GCF_019279795.1 Protopterus annectens | reverse complement strand
AGTTCTGGTAGTTAGAGGTAGATTTACTTACAGTGAGAAGTTATTTGTCTTCTGACCTGACAGGTCTTTTAGGGAGCTATATGTTAACTAAGGGGGTAAGAGTACGACTTTATGTATTGTTATAAGATAAATGTAGGAGAGGTAGAGGGAGAGTTCCAGACAGCTATGGGTATGCAGAGCTTCACAGAGATGGGTAAAAGAGGATGAATTAGTAGCAAACCCTACAATTTTGTTGTAGTAGCTTTCAAGTTTGTTTTTTATGGATGACTGCAAATTGGTTAGAATTGGGGCTTCATAAAGTAGGGATGGCAGAAGGTAGGTTTTGGCTAGAGTAATTTTTGTGGGTGCACTTAGAAAATGTTTGTTGTTGTATATCATGCATAGTTTTTGATTGGGTTTTATCAATATTACTTTGGATGCAGAGGTCAAATTTAAGATTAGCATCTTTTATGACTTCTAATAGCTTGGTATGGCAAACTAATTCACTTTCAGTGCCATTTGCCAAAAGGATTTTAAAAGATGCTTTGGTAGGTGTGTGAGTTTTTGGGGTAAAGCGGAGGAGTTTTTTTTTTTTTTTGGTTGAGTAGGAGTTGTGCTCTTGTAAGTCAGGTTTCAATGGAGGTGACAGTTTGTTGAGTGATTTCTTGGAGATGAGTTAAGGTGTTTGAAGAGCAGATGATGGTAGTGTCATCTGCATACTGAATCAAGGTGCCTTAGCAAAAAGATGAATGTAGCTTATTGATAAAAATATTGAACAGTACAGGCAAAGGATGGATCCTTGTGTGACTTCTGTGGAAGTGGGAAGCTATGCAGAGATGGACCCTTACCACTTTACAGCTTGTTGCCTGATACAAGTTTATTACAGTTACAAACTTTATTGACAATGTCTGTAAATGACAGTAATGCAGTGCAGGTGCTGTGATATGGCCACAATTCATGTTGTGTACTGCTGATTGGATTATTTTGTAGAGACAGTGGAGAGATTGTTGATGTTCAAATCTTTCAAAGATTTTTAGACAGGGGAAGACAGGATGGCTATGGGACGGAAATGTGTAATGTCAATGGCATTACCTCCTTTACAAGAGGGGATAATATGTGCCATCTTCCATAAGTTAGGGACACAGGACTATTAACTGATCTATTAATAAGAATGCTGATTGGGTATGCTATTGCATCTGTAGCTAGATTTAGGTATTCCAAGGGAACACCGTCAGCTGAGGAAGAACAAGGTTTTAGTTTATGTAAAAGCTAAAGCTTCTTCTGAGAGTTATAGAAACTGGTTAAAAGGTAAAGTGGGTAGAGTTGTCTCTGTGTGTATCGGAGAATATGTAGGTGAGTTTTGTGAAAGCAATGTGTTAAGGTCTAAGGTAGGAGAATTTAGCTTCATGGATTCATAGGTGAGTTTGAGGTTAGGTTGGCTATACATTCTATGAAGTACGTATTGAAGTAGGTAGCTGTTTGAAGAAGGGTGTCTGGGCATGGTCTAGGATCCTTTTTTGTACCTGGGTTGATCAAAGAAGATATGGAGGACCAGAATTTTTTACGGTTGTTTTATGGCCATCTTGTAGGAGAGTACAACAAGATAAGATTTTGATAGGCCCTTTTACGTTATGATGCCCATTCAATAACTGTAGGCCTCAGACTCACCATCAGGTTGTCTTCCATGCCTGGATTGGTCAATCGGTACATGTGGTTTGATAGCTAAGATGATTTTGGTTGGTTGATTATTTACCAACATCAGAAATGGGTAACAGCTTATTTTGTTACCTTCTGTGTTAAATAGGTTTGGTGGCAAGCTAAATATAGGGAACAAGTGATATTTTAAGGAGTTTTATGTTAAACAGATGTGGGTTGTGTGGAAGTATATAGGACATGAGCTGATGTCTACACTGGTTGACTGTGAGGTTCATTCGCAGTGCATTACACTATGTCTTAATACATATGAGGTTTAATGTGCCCTTTTCCTTGATCCTATTCCGGGTATTAGTGATCCCCAGCCTTACTAACTTTTATGCTGGCTAATATAGAGATCATAAAGTTACGCTAATTCTTTCCTTTTATTTCGATAGATCATGCATTGATAGGTATTGATAGACCAACAGGTGATTGCTCCCTGGTTGGTTTTGAAGTTTTGTTGACTTTCTGAGATGCACTTCAGTCTAGATTAATGCTTCATAGATGAGAGGATGGTCACCCATCCTTTGTTTTATTTTGAAGTTGACAGCGTTTTTTAGCCGCAGTAACTTTTATTTTGGTCGATACAGAGGCCATTAAGTTACATGAACCTTCTCTCTCTCTCGCTCTCTCTTTGGTTGGACAAAGTCTGTTTTGGCAAATTCTGAAAGGCCAATAGACAATTGTTTTTTATTGGTTTTAAGGGACGGTTTTCGCCCCAGATTAGTTTGGGTGATGGATGCTCTGAATGCTGGTGTTGGGTGGTAGTCAGCTTTGATACGTTAATATTTTAGTGCTTCTGATAGGCATTTGTAAGATATATTGACTCATTATTGGATAGTTCTAGTGCAATGGTTGGGCTGTCCTACATTTTGTTTCGATCCCAATAGGTTTATTAATGTATTCAATGACTTTGATAGGTTAGTTATTCCTGAGGTTTCACTCTTTTGGTTTTAAGTTTCAGTTTTAATATTGGTATTATGCAGATGATTTGAATTAATTGTTTAATCGATTTTGTACAGTGACTGGCTAGTTTTTAATTATTTTGTATTTAAAATGCATGCCCTGATTTTGTATTTTTAGATGGTCTGATGAAGCAATGACAAATCATGAAAGCACTTACTGTATTTTATTTTATGCTTAATTAAAGTTTTGTCTCTTATACAGCAGTGGTGTTTTATGTTTTTTAGTCTGCTACTGGTTGTGTATCACTGGGTTGCCGCCGTAGTGTTAATTTTTGTTGTTTTTTTCTTGGAAATTGTCTATTTATGTTTATTTATTCAAACGTAATTTAGATGAATGGATTGGACACTGGAAATTCACAGCTGGTTTAGCACCCATATTCCACATGGATAAGGGTGACAAGTAAATGTTGCCATATGTCCTTGTTCTGCACACCTCTGGATTATTTTATGCAAAACTACCATGGGAATGTATGGCTGAATTTCTTAAAAGGACAGTCCTATTTGACTCAGCCTTTGTTTACATTTCAGGTTTGCCTTTCTGAGCATGCTCAGCTTTGGCTGAAGGAGTTGGGGAAGAGTGCCTGAAGGAAGTTTCAAAGGTGTTATCCAAATTCTATCTCAAATTGCAGTTGCAATGACAACAGCTTTCCCTGTGAGCCATTCATTAGTTTAATCTGTGCATTTTAACCATTGAGAAAAGCAGCCTTACAGGCATTTTATGACCTGACTGCTGCTGCTATTCTAGAAAGTAAATCAGTATTGCAAGGCTTTTAAAACATTAGTAAGAGTTTTTTTGTTTCTTTCACTTCATATTTTTTTCTGTGGTGACTGTGAATCCTGGCCATCTACAACAATTCTATGACATGGCGTCTGCATCTGAGTCAGGCAAACAGTAGTGGAAACAATATTTCTCTTTTTTCATTTCATGTTTTACTGTATTCTGATCTTTGAACACTAGCCTGGTGTAGTGACTTTCTGACCTGCTACTAATTGCATAGAAAGCAAGTGTGTGACAGATGGTTGGAGCATTAGTAGACACACTCTTCTGTTCCTTTTTTCAGCTACTAGTTTGATATGTGCTGATTTCTGAATACTACTAGACAAATGCACTATTTTTTATGAGCGGGCTGCTTGTACATCTGTAGAAGCAAGAGTGATGCAAAATTTAAAAATTAGAATACATTAATGTCCCTTTTCCTTAGCACATCTTTATTTTAAATATGAGCCAGGAGCTGGGGGCATAGTTCCCCAATCCAATGTAAGTCAGACAGGAACACAAATCCAATGACTGGTTTATCCTGGGAACTGAAACAAGAGCATAAGTGTGGATTTACAGGACATTTAAAATTAAAATTGTATATGGAACTTTTCTCCCCAGGCATCCACTGAAAATGGGGTGATTTTGGCCCAATGGACTTTCCCGTTTAACAAACTGCAAATAAAAATAAATAAATAAATAAAATGACACTGTGGATGGGGATGAAAGTAACGTGTCGAAGTGGGTGTGACATCTGTCAGCTTAACTCGGACCTTAATTTTAAACACTGGATTCTCCCTTTAGATCCTCACAGATCAAGAACCTAGTAAGGACGGGGGCGTGGCCAAGGTGAAGACTGAGTAACAGGACTTTATCTCTGCTCTGCCTTTTCAGAATATCTATGACAGGATTTTTTTGAATTTATCTATCCTATTTTTGTTTTTGTTTTAAATATTTGGAATCTTTTAACCATCCTCTAGGATAGTACAGAACAATTTCTTTAATTTTTATATTTTTTCCTGTCAAAACATACAAGAGAAAATATTTTGACTCCAGGCTACAAAATGAGCTTCTCCAAAATGACTCTTCAAGAAACAACTATTAAGAAGGAACTTCAGTCACTTATCTAATATTCAAGAATTGACAACAAGAATTGATAGAATGGATGTAAAACTGGACACATTTTAAAGAAAAATGTTCCCAACAAATGGAAATGTTACATGAAGACCTCAAGCAACAAGAGACAGATTACAGGAATAGAAACTTCACTGAATGATATGGACACTAGAATTCAAGAAGGTGAACATAACATAGACTTTCTCTTAAAACAAAATACCCTTTTACAAACAAAAGTTGATGATCTAGAGAATAGATCAAGAAGAAATATTAGGATCACTGGACTACCTGATAATGTTGAAGAAAGTAATATGGAAAAGTTCTTAACTTATTGGCTTCCTGAGATATTACAGCTTCCTGAAGCTCTCTCATATGGATAGAGAGAGCCCACAGGTCCTTGGCTTCTTCAAAAAAAGGTAAAACCAGTTCTACTAAATCTGTTATAGTGAAATTTCTATCATCATATGATAAAGAGACTGTATGGACTACATCTCCCATTAAATATAAAGACAATGTCATACACTTTGATAATGATTACTCATGTTCTGTAATAGCCAAAAGAAAACTTTTCCTACCAATGCTTAAAGAACTTTAAAAAGCCCAAATAAAATCTCATCTATTATTTCGGGCTCGATTAAAAATATTTCTTCAAGATGGTCAAAAAATATTTGATGACAAATATTTCTTCAAGATGGTCAAAAAATATTTGATGACATAGAAACTGCCATCACTTTTACAAAAACAAGAAATCTGCTTGATAAAATAGAAGAAATGGATTGGGCAAATGCCAGTCTTAAAAGAAATGCTAACAACAGTTCCTGAAAGATTTCTGAACATAAAAAGAAGCTCAAGAATAAGTGAATAATTAAAACATTCTACACTGGCTTTCTTTTATCCAAGATTTATTACATAACCCAGAAGTTGGGGAGATGAAAATGGTTCAACAGGTGAGTTTTTATTGTTTAAATCTTTTTTTTCCAATGGTAGATAGCCGTTTCAATGACATTTTTATAATATATTATTACTAAATCTGGTTTACTTTATTAAACGTGGCTTGATAATCATACCAAGTAAATGCTACTTAGTTTATTATTCTCTAGTTTAATTTGCTGATTGTTATTATAGATGCTCCATATAACTGGGGAATGAATTCTGTGGTGTCTTGGGGACTAAAACAAGTACAGAGACTTAAAGATGGTAAAATGAGGGTCTTTGGTACTGTAGAAATTGTTTTTTATTATTGTTGTACCTTCTCTCTGTTTGAAGAGAGACTTTTGATAGATATTGTTGCCATGATGTTACTTTGTATTTTTTTTTTTGTTTGTTTGTTGTCCTGGCAATGGGGTTCGTTGGTAGTTGTGGTGATAGACATTGGAAATACTTTTGGTAAACTTGATATGACTTGGTTTTCACCTCGGGTGTTTGATTAAAACAGGGACTGAGTAAATGTGGTGTTAAACAGATGGTTTCTATGAAGTTAATAGTGGTAGGATTCCTTGATTATCTGATTATAGAATGGTTTTAAATTTGTTAGTATTTGTTGTAGAGAAGTAGAGGGTTTGCTGTTGGTTACTACATCCGTGGTAACCAGGTGGTTTGTTGGGTTTGACAGATGGAATCTGTCATGCTTATTGTATTGAATATCAGCTCTCTCCCTCTCTCTCTCTCTTTTTTGTGTGTTTTGTTCTGTCTCAGAGTTGCCGCGAGGTAGTCAGCTGCTTTAGCAGTGAAAAGTTGCTTATGGTTTCCCTCCTGATCCTCGTGGATTTGATTTGAAAAAAAAACTAATCTGTGATGCAGCCGCACTATGGCTGATAGATATGAAGACAGAAAAAAGTGTTGTTTCCATAGAGACTTTTACCATATGAACTCTGAGCTGAGGAACTTCACAACACAAAATAATAGCCTGAATAGTCTGTCTCTAATGCCATCTACAGGAGAAAAGAGAGAAACAAAGTTAAGTGATCTCCATAGCATGATTGTACCGATAAAATATTTACTGACTTTTCTGAAAATTTAGTTCTGATATATATTTAGAGTCTTGTATTTTTAATACATTTCTTCATAGTTTGTGCTTACTTAAGTAGAGCATTTTCTGCATTATATAACAAACACATAAGTGCCTAGGAACATCAACAAAATGCTGCAAAATCATTATGTGAGACCTACACTGCATTTTATGTTATTTTTACAGAGCTTAGAAGTCAGAAATGGAAATAGGTCTAGTAATTCTATAAAAACCCATCTTTTGAAAAGGCTGAAATGGATGTCAAATATATGAATGCAAGTCATTTATTGCACACAGTGTGGGGTGATCGGAGATGCAGCTGTATGGTTTTGCAGGTTGCAGGAACATAGTCTTCTTTAGGTGATTTCACTTCTAGTATATTAATTAATGTTTTGCTGTATTCTGCAGAAGATGGAGATTGATTGATGTTAGAAGAGATTTAAAGAAAAAAATTAATTTCCTGGAAAAGTTTTCTCTTCCTTTATGGTCACTTCCCAGTCCTGTCATCCTCTGCCGGTCATAAACATATGTTGCATTCCTTCTTGGAAAATGTAGAGGAATATGGTAGGAGTTCACTTTTACAGAAGGGGAAGCTGTTAGTCAGGATTTATTGCGTCCTTGCTCTGAGCTATATGGAGATAGGGTTGTGGTGTTACTAGTCATTGGCTCAATAGACAAGTAGATGGGGGAAGGTGGACTATGGGCTTGCAGAATGTCCATATGACTGAATTATCTCTTCAACACTGATTACACACTTAGACCATTGCTAAAGAACACCTACCATTTTTGACACTCATTTAGTTGTTTTCAGAAAGCATTTAAATAGCACGTCTTTCTGTTATATTAAAGTCCTTTCAATACCATGTGTGTGCTTGGACTCTAGAAATAAATTTGTTTAACATGATCAGTCTGTGAAAGTAAGTTTACTCTTTTCAGCTCATGATGTTAAGCTATCAGGTGTCAAAACACAGGTCCAGCTGTCAGCAAAGGAAATTCTTTCTGTGCTTTATATTCAGCACTGTAGAAAGAAATAGACATATGAACATACACAATTGTGTCTTAGTAGACGAGGAAATAAATTAATAAATGTTAGATTAGACAGGGTATTTATTCTTCCTTATAAGTCATATCTTCTTTTTTTTTCCTTTGTGTAGCAGTGATGATGCTTTTGTTATGTTGAGCACGCTACATTTCTAGTTGGAGGAATCAGTTTCTTTTGTTGTTTCTTTTTGTAAAATTAGAAACTTTTTTTTTTTATTTTACTTAATTTACTCTTTAATTACTTGGTTTTAGGAACAGTCCAATAAATCCTGACTTTACTAGAGTCTCACAGTAAGGATCAAAAGTTATTTAGGGTATAGACTGCTTACAGACCATTATAGCAATTTACTGCAAGTGAATTAGTTGTGTATTCTGTCTTAATAGAGCCCTTCTTACTTTGGTGGGAGGGAGAAGTTTGGTAATTCATACTTCTTTCAAGCTAGAAGTGTCTAAAGGCCATAAAGATTGAAATTTATTACCTTTGAATACAACTTAAACATTTCCTGTAAAATGAAGGACCAGGTGCGTATGTTAATGGAAGCAAAATATTCTGAAAACACTTTGGTGATGGTTCACTGTAGGATGGCTGCAAATATATTACATTCTAGCTATCTCAAATAACAGATTTTTATTAAAAGAATCCATGATTTTGTTGTGACCTTTGTTTTATATTTAAAGCATATGGTTGGTCTTTATAATATTTTAAACTCAATCTGATTTACATAAAGAGGAGTTTTCACATTACATCTTTATTACATATATAATTTATGATGACTTGAAGCATTATTAAAATTATATAATATCATAAAATCAAAATGAAACAGTTACATTTGATATGTTTTAGTATGTTTCTTGAATGATTATATACAAATGTTTTAGATGTATTTTACATTATAATCTTTCTTTTTTAGTCACATATACTGCCTAATCATGCAAAAGTATGCAACATCAGATATATTTAGGCGGGGATGAGAAGAGTATTGTTACTAGTTAGATGGTCGATTTGAGTGACAGATGTCACTCAGATTAGGAGTTTTAAACTCCAGGCGGTTTTAGAGAGTGTTTATTTATTAGTAAATGTAAATTTCTGTTAATAGTTATTATGATGTTCACTAAGTTTCACAAAATTTAATTTGATATAAACATATCTTATTGGGAAAAAGTTTTATGTGGCTCATATGTAACTTATAATTGTACTCCTTATAGTCAACTTATATTGTGTTCTAAAACATGGAAAAATTGGAAAATTAGTCAACAAATAATATTCAGAAACAAACATTTTATGGCATCTTTAAAATGTATATCATTACACATTAATGGATTACAATAATCCTAACAAGAGAAGATCTTTGAATAAATATCTTAAACTACATAACTCTCAACTAATATTTCTCCAAGAAACCCATCTATTAACTGAAGATATTACAAAATTGGATACCAAATCTTATAAACTTTTGATTAGCTCTGAGCATACACACACACACACACACACACACACACACACACACACACACACACACACAAAAGAGGAGTGGCCATACTATGGAAAAATACATTACCTATGCCTAAAATAATTGATACATATAAAGATAACAAAGGGATATTATCTTCAGTTGTTATAGAATTTAATAACAAAATTTTGACATTAATAAATATATATTGGATTCCTGGCATTGGACAGTAAAACAACATATAGATCATATAGTACAGTTTTCTAGGGACAATAGTATTCTTGCTGGAGATTTTTATTGTATCTCAGATATAAAAGATTCTAGTATGGCAAAAGAAAAATTCTAGCAATAGCCAAAATATTAAATTAATTCTCAGATTCATATATGGTGAAGGAGATTACCAATTTTGCAGATGCTAAATCATTGTTTTATACATTTTATTCACATAGACATAATTCATATTCAAGATTAGATAGGGTGTTTATTTCTAACAATCTGAGTCTCTATTAAACTCAAAAGTGATTTCATGTCCTCTTTCAGATAATTCCATAACATTTGATCTTATAGTATATTCCACCTTTAATGTTCAAATTAAGAGAATACCTGCGTATATAACTAAATGACTTCACCAATTTCATTTCTATAGAAGTACAACATTTTATTGAACTTAATAATACTCAAAGAACTTCTGAAATATATATCTGGGGTGCTTTGAAAGCTTACCTATATGCTAACATTATTGACTGGTATAAAAAGAAAATAAACTCATGGGATAAAGAACTCCAAGATACAGAATCAAAGCTAGATAGTTTAAGACGTGATGTTTCACGAAATCTAGATAAGAAAGCTAGAATAAGTGAAATATTTTGAACAATAGGCATTTAGATATATTGAATCATAAAACTATGATTAATTTGGAGAAATATAAACTTGTAAATTTTTCTATGATAAAGAATAGATTATCAGAAGCACAAATAAAGCTAATAGATAAAGAATTTTTTTTTAAAGATATACAAGATCAAATTACTAAACTTAAGCAAAACAACCAGGTAACGATGGTAACATTTCTGAAATCTACAAAATTTTACCTACCAAAGCTTTAACTTTGTCGCACACAGTATTCAATATCGCCAAAATAAAAACATTATACCCTCTTCTTGGAAATATACCTTTATTTCTCCTATAATAAAGCCTAATAAAAATCTTACAAAATGTTATTTATATAGGCCCATTTTGTTGTTAAATACAGACTATAAAATGTTTATGTCTATTTATGCTGACAGACAAACATTTTTTATCTTCCCTGGTAGACATGGACCAAACAGGCTTCATAATCAATAGAACTTCTTACAATAACATCAAAAGAAGAATAACTTTAATTGAATCAGTGAAACTCTTAAGGAATAATTAAACTCTAATCAGTTTAGATATCAACTGTGCTTTCGACTTAGTTAATTGGGATTACCTTTTCATTTTATTGAAGGAGTTGAATTTTTCTAACAGTTTTATTATTATTACTCAATTATATAACGGAAGTCAAGCCTAAATAAAAATTGGTACAAATTTATCTCAGAACATACCTAATGTAAAGGGAACCAGGCAAGGTTGCCCTTTATCTCCTCTTTTATTCACATTAGTTATGGAACCTTGGGCAAACGTAATAAGAGATAATAGCAGTATACAAGGTTACAGACTAAACTCCAACGAAACATCAGACATTCAAATGTTTGCTGATGATGTATTAATTACTCTTGGTGGTACTAATCCTACCTTACAAGAATTGTTCAAAAACATGGATATTTAAAAAAAAAACTCTGGTCTTACTTTTAATAACAGTAAAACCCAAATTCTTCTAATTGGTTCAAAAAGTTATAATATGCAAGGTGAATATAAAAAATATATACCTCAATCCCATCAAATAACATATTTAGGTATAACTATAACTACTAATATTAAAGATATTTTTACAAATAAATTATAGTAAAAGTATATCAACTATAAGGAGTTTAATAAGTAAATGGAACAAAATTCTATTCATAATGGAGGAGAAACTTTCCATTATAAAGATGATATTGCTTCCTAAAATCTTGTACATAATACAATCTATATCTATTCCCCCTACAAACTCTTTAATAAAAAATTTAACACACTGATTAAAAAATTGTTATGGCATCCAATAAAACCTAGAATTGCATTATCTTATCATATGTATAGTTGGGAAATGGAGGCATATCTTTACCAAATTTAGAAATTTACTCAATCTCATCAGTAATTAAAACAACTGTCTATCTTATAGATGGAGAGTATTTAGCAAAATGGAAAGAAATTATAATTAATTTATCTCAGAATACTAAAAACAAAGTTAATACTCATCTATCAAAACTAGTAAATCATTTATATGGAGTTTAAAGGACTACTTTTCCAATTATTCCACTCATTTACATCTACTTATGTAGTTTTAATTCTAAAGGCCTTTAAGAACTATATATTAAGGTTTAGAATATTTGAGAATTTGTTGTTTCTCATCTTCCCTATTGCCTATACACAAGGGCTATTTTTCTCTACAAATTATTCTAAAAGGTCACTATTCAAACAAAAACATTTAATATTTTGGCATCAAATTATAAATAAAAATGAGGTAAAATCTATTAATACTCTTATAGAAGAATATAATTTTAATACTTTACTTTGGTTAGAATTACAAGAATTTAGAAAATATATTCTAGATAAACTTGATTTAATCCCCTCAAGTGCTAAGAATGCAATACCCAAACTTATTCAATATTTGATTTTATCTACCCAGCATAATCTCTTAGTCAAAAATAGTATATCATATAATTATAGAGCAATTAAACAAGATCTAGATGTAGACTCAGATAACTATTGGAATTCATTTTCTGTAATCAATAATTTTAATCCTTCAGAGAAAGACAAATTTAATTTTCTTCAGTCGGCCAGCAAAACTACTTCTCCTAAATGGAGAATCTTCACATGGAGATTATTATATAAATCCTTTCTCACTCCACAAAAAATGAGTAAGATAACTAAAGAAGATATTGTTTGCTGGAGATGTAGCACAGAAATAAATGCTGATTGGAATCAAGTAATTTTGAGAAGAAGTTAATATGTTTTTACAGGCAATATTTACAGACAATTTTTGCTCACCAAATCACTTATATTATTCAACACACCAGTTCCAGACTGTATAAAGAAAAGCAAATATTCTTTGCCCTGGTCTATATTGTCCATTGCCAGGATAATAATTACAAAAAATGGAAGTCTTCATCTATTCCTTCACTTACAGGATTTAAAGGTCTTCTTTTGGAAATATCTAAGTTAGAAATGTTGACTATTAAATCCAAATCTACGAGGAATACAAATTTATATTATCAATGGAAAGACACATATGAACTATTAATTAAAGAACTAGATTAATGATTAATGCAGTAATCTCCCTTTTCTTCTTTTTTTTCTTTATCTCCTATATCTTTTCCCTTATATTTTTTCTACAAAATATTAATATAACTGATTTTGTTGTTTGATATATAGTGAACATCATTGTATAGAGTTCTATGTTATTATAATTATTATATTAATGTTTTCTATTTTTAAATATTGGACTCAAAAACAATTGTTCAGTCTTTTTCAAAATATTTGTTCATTACAATGTTTTCAATAAAGCTGCTTAAGAAAAAGAACCTAGTAAGTACCTCTGAAAGAACCTCGTAAGTACCTCTGAACAAATAATTCACGCTGATCGCTTGAATCAGGGACAACCACAAATACTGGGGTGAGGGGTCAAAGTATCTGAATTGGGACACTTTTTAAAATATTATCTCGACAGATTTATAGAAACTGGCAAAATAAGAATACCTGCATTGTCTGAATAAAAAAGTCTGCAACTGAAAATGAATTGTCAATATTAAAAAAATCAGCTACGTTTTTATTAAAGTATCACTGACTTCAGAAAGGTTAGAAAAATAGAGTCTAAATCAGGGAAACTCGAGTCGGGACATACGACAGTTTGGTAAGCTGTTAGTTGATTCCATCACTATGTGACAGAAAGATCGCGACGCAAACTGAGTACAATACACAATGAAATGGTAAATGCTCGCTTGTGTGGAGTGACTGTTCTGTGCAGCAAGAGACAAAGTACTTACGAGAACGAGACGGTCTGTGTTTATCAAAATATGAAATGTTGGCGCACAAGAATGCAGTATATTAAGTTAAACCGTGCCTAGCAGTCTGATATTAGGTAAAATCGCACCTTTATGGACAGTTAGGGTTACCACCAGTCACTTTGCGAGGGACAGTCCCTCGATGGGCAGTTCTGTCCTGCAAAAAACATTGTAAAAATGGCAAATGTCATGAGATTTTAGGACAAAATTATTTCCTACAGTTTATGTAATAGTTATTCTGTATCTGAATCACCTAAATGTTATAAGAAACAGAATAAGCAACTAAAACATTACAAGAATAAGCTTTTATCTAGGCAAAAAAGTGAAGTTCTGTTCTTCGTACTGACCGGGAGTATGTTTCGACCTGCAAAATCTGACGTTTATACCCAAAATGTCCCACTTTAGGCATTTGAAAAGATGGCAACCCTATTGACGGTTTCCACTTTATATTGTCTTTACAAGAATGACACTGTCCCACACAAGGTTATCGAAATAAGCGCCTACATACTAGCATGCCCAGTAGAGTAGTGCTATATAATGCTTTGTCATATAGCATTAGCAATAACTTAATAAAAGTGACAGCAGGCACAAGGTAAAAAAAACGTGCTAGAATGTTGACCAATACAATTACATCTGTTAAATACTACCATGACTTAAGTGTAACATAACAAAATGCAGTTCAACTGGCGATACTGTATTCCTTATTTCTAAACATTGAACCTGGCGCAACTGCTGTTTGTTTGTTTCCATTAAACACGTAAACATGACAAACAGTTTTGAGCAGCTCACCTTTCCAGGGACACCTCTGTGATCAGTGCTCCCTTGCCAAAACCTCCTGCTGAAGCCCCTGATGTAACCAATCAGCTTTTTCTCATAAGGGAAATCCACCTTCCAGATCAAAGAACCATATCCAAACACCCACATAACTGGCTTATCAGGAGGATAGAAAAATATCCCTCCCTTCACACTAGATAGAAATTAATAACAAAAACGAAAACACGTTGGGTTAATTTTGCTAGCCTGAAAGCAAGGAGGGGAAAAAAACAATTGGACACCGGTAACTGGGCGGAGGGCGGAAGCCGGAATCTGTAGTCACTAGGCAGCTTAATCTAGCATTGAGTCGACGCGTCGGGACTGTCTTTAAAAACTTCGAGTCCCATAAGCAAGTTAACGTTGTTTTTGATTGAAGTCTGGGCCTGCCAATTGTTGAATGGTAACTGTCTACACCCTTGGATCCGGAAAGAGACGCGCGGAAAAGGGAACGGAATTATAGCTCAATAAAGTACAAGTTGAGAATAGTGGTTATGTATTTGTAATGTAGTAATGTAAATTATCGTTACATATTTTCATATATACAGAAACACCCCTTCGTAAGTTTATAGTCAGTCTAAGATTTTTGTTTTACTTAATAAGTTTTTGTTAGGTTCAAAACAATCATAGAAAACAACTTATGTTTAGCTAAAGTAAAACTAAAATGCTTTGTATTCGTGTCATCTTGATGATCCTGTCAGATATGTGCAAAAATAAAACGTATTTCTTTCGCTAGTAGTGCATGATACAAAAATGTGTAGTTTATCTTCACGGTTTGGAGCGTGATCTCGTAATTTGTGCTTTTCCAAAACACTGGTACTCTCTTAATGGATTTTACGGAGGCATATGACGACACTTGTTCAACTGTTGGACATGTAGTTAGAGAAGGAAATGTAAAGCTGCTGAGAAGACTTATTAAGCAAGGACGCCGTGTTAACGTTGCAGACAACAGAGGATGGATGCCCATCCATGAAGCAGCATCGCGTAATACAGTGGGATGCCTGAAGCTGCTAATTCAAGCAGGTAAGAGGGTTACAGTCAATATTCTCGCCACAGCCTCATCCAATCTGGGACAAATCTAAACATAAACAGAGGCAAGCGGGGACACTTTTTAAATATTGATACTATTAACTTGACACGTTGACATAATAAGAGACGTGAATCAATATACATTTTCTGAAATAAAAGAAATATACATCTCTAGTGTCATTATTTAAGTGTTCAAAACTTTTTTCTCTGGAACACTTCTAGTCATTAGTTGTAGGAGGGCTTAATAGGGACAGAGCTAAAATTTGAATAAAAAATAGGAACGTCACTGAAAATGGGGAGGGGGCATGGGGCAGGTGCGTACAAAATCATGTGGAGTTTTAAGCCAGAAAATAGTAACACTCCTCCAAAAGCAGGTACCTCATCATGTGCAGGCTAAATGTTGCCTGAAAATAGGAACGCTCCTCCAAAGCAGATAGAGATGAAAGGTCTGCGAGGTGCCACCAGTAGTTTAAATAAGGAAGATCTACGTGTTATATCTTCCTTTATCAGAGACAACATAAGTGGCTTTTGTAATTTATATTTTTTTGCAAAATAATTCATTAAAGTCTACAGTTTTTACACAGCGTCTTTCATATTATGCATGTGTGTTTGTGTATATAATATATATATATGTGTATATATATATATATATATATATATATATATATATATATATATATACATACATACATACATGACCGACCTTAGGTCAACTGGTGCCCTTGGCAAAGGGGCTCCACGGCACCCCCCACCACATCACTCGGTGCCCCCATCCTGGTCTACCTACACCAAATAAATACTGGAAAAGTGCCCCTGCTAGTATATATATATATATTTTTTTTTAATATGCTTATATTTTTGTATCATTTTTGTCACTTGCTTAAATTTCTTATATGTTCATAGTCTACTTGAAGTAGGAGTAGTTTTATGTGGTTGGTAATCAAATTTAATGATATTTAAGAGCTCAGATTTTTGGCTGAGTATACCTTCTTTTCAAGATCATTTGTACTTGTTTTCCAGGACTTCATGTTGAAACGTACGAGTTCAATGTTCGTAGGAATGAAGTAGAACTAATTAAGTTAATGCCATGATTAAGTTTAACTGAAATTAGTGAGATGAGGCTAAGAGCATAAATATCTTTGGGTGTGTTTGTATAATGTTAATAGTAAGTAGTGTTTAAGCTGGGAAATAAAAATGGGGATGGACATTATTTGTGAATAAAGTGATGTATTCTTCCCATAAGTGAGAACGCCTCAGAAATCGCGTGGCGTTCCTTTTTTAGCTTTTAACTGAAAACATTTTGAAATAGTATGATGCAGTTTTTCATGGAGTATTTCCCCATTCTCTTTTTCATTATAGAGTAATGATGCAAGTGAGGTCTTGTGGGCACGTGAGAGATTGCAGTCAGTTGCTTGTAAGTGTTATTGAGTTGTACAGGTAGGGGTGTCTTTATTAGCAAATACTATAAGCATCCATGAGAAAGTTTTACCTAGATTGTTATGGTACACTAACGTTCCTGACATGTTCTTTCAAACAGCAGGAGTTGCAGCTGCATTAGTCAGCAGGATGTGTTTTATAGTGAAATGTGGTATTTGCCACTGCATACTTCTCAAATGTCCCTGATTTTGGGTCTTAATCTTGCTCTGATTGCCCCAATTTATGATGCTGTGAGAAAAAAAATGTGGATTATAATTAAATAATCTTCATTAGCGTTCTAGACTATTTGTTACTTCAGAAATGCAGTTTATGTCCTGCAGTTTTGTTTTGGCAATTTTCTGAATCAGCAGTACTTGTATTTAAAAAATATCCCTGATTTAGGTCATTTGCCCCTGATAATGTTTGGCTTTGTCCCTGATTCTGGTGCTGAGAGGTAGAGACTTTGCTGGCCAGGTCTACATATACTGCATGATATGGTTATTTTAGTGGAACGGTCACAAATTCATTTGCTTTAGCCACTGTAGTTGCTGAAATAATATCACGGAAATGTGTACAAATGTTCAGTTTTTTTTTTTTTTTTACTTTACTGGGCACAGTTAATTTGAAGTTAGTAATAGAAATGACTGTGCTCCCCTGGCTGGTATTGCAGATGTTGCTCAAATTAAAACTGCAAAGCCTGTAAAGAAATAGGAGAACAAATAAGAAAACAAAATGATTAAGCACTTCCAAGTATCTCTGCAAAAAACATGAGTAAAAATAACACATGACAAAAGTACAATACCCCCTTTGAGTATGTACCTAACCAGGCATATCCAACAATTGGAATGTCCACAGAGGTTCCTTACTAAAAGAATACAGGGCGTAAGTATTGTGTCCTGTGTAGACTGCCTCAAGGCCCTATCCATGTATTTGTCTCCTACAGGCTTTTGAGGGGATATCTATGCCTGGCATACAGGGCATTGTCAGACCCCACTCTAATGGACCTCCTGCATATCCACAAAACAAACAGCACTAGAATTACCCGTTCTAACGACTTAAACCTTGTCTGTGATATAAATAGGACTTGCTGGAGAGACAGGAATGTATCCTAGAGACTACCCCGTCTATGGAACAGGCTCCCCATCCATGTGAAGCAGAGTTCCTCCCTAACCCAAGTGCAACTTGGACATTTGGATGGGAAACTGGAAATTCATCCCTGGTTTGGAACATATGTCTCTAATGGACACAGATAACCTTTAAATGGTGCGTCTCCCGGGCCCATCCTTACAATTATCAAGGGTATCAGAACTTATCAGAGATTTAGGATGCATGACTAGGCATAAAAAGGCCCTTGTGGTCGTTAGCTTAGTAAACACATATGAACCTATGAGAACAGCAAGAGAAAATTCTCTAATTGCAGTAGTGTGAAGGGAAGAATTATTAAACTCAGCGGTAAAAGAAATATTAGCACGGCATATTGTTTCCTTAATTAAGCATTGTTATTGTAACAAAATGCAGTGACTTAAAGAAATGGTAGAGTAGAAGATGTTGACAGAATAGTGGGAGTCCGAGGAGTGTAATGGGGGAAAAAAAGGTGCCAGAACTGCTGAAGCATAACCATCTTGAATGTTTATTTATGGAGAAATCTGGAATATTAACCATGAAAAATGCAACATAAAATGATGTTTCATTGTTAAATGTAAAACTAAACTGTGTTAGTACTTTTTGTGTACTAGTATGTACATTTAACTTGTTGATTCTTTTCTTTATTACATGTTTGTAGTATCCATCCGGATGTAAAACTAAACTGTGTTAGTACTTTTTGTGTACTAGTATGTACATTTAACTTGTTGATTCTTAACTTGTTGATTCTTTTCTTTAGTACATGTTTGTAGTATCCATCCGGATGTAAAACTAAACTGTGTTAGTACTTTTTGTGTACTAGTATGTACATTTAACTTGTTGATTCTTTTCTTTAGTACATGTTTGTAGTATCCATCCGGATGTAAAACTAAACTGTGTTAGTACTTTTTGTGTACTAGTATGTACATTTAACTTGTTGATTCTTTTCTTTAGTACATGTTTGTAGTATCCATCCGGATGTAAAACTAAACTGTGTTAGTACGTGTTGTGTACTAGTATGTACATTTAACTTGTTGATTCTTTTCTTTAGTACATGTTTGTAGTATCCATCCGGATGTAAAACTAAACTGTGTTAGTACTTTTTGTGTACTAGTATGTACATTTAACTTGTTGATTCTTTTCTTTAGTACATGTTTGTAGTATCCATCCGGGTTAGGTAATACCAGTGTCTATTATCCCGTATCTAGCTGTGGCAGGTCAGACATCTTAGATGGTTAAATTCTGACTTAACAGGGTATAAAGAGCAACGAGAGATTATGATTAAGATTTTTTTTGTTAAGATTCGTGATGAAATTTGACAGCCACAGCTGCCTTTAAGAGCCACTTACTGAGTCCTTTAGTTGAGAGATGAGTCTGAGTTTGCGAGCTTTTTGTTTTGTTTTGCTGATATTGAGATTTGCTTTGAGTACTGGAAACATGAGGTGGTAAATAAGTAATTTATTGTATTTTATGTAACCAGACAGCATGCGGTTGATTTTGGAGATGCTTAGATTTAATGAATTGGCGAAGATCCTTAGTTCCTTTTGCAGAAAGTTCTTTTGTACCTTGCTAGCTGTCTGCATTTACCATTGTATTTTTCTTTAACTGAAGTAGATCACCAATCCCCACTGACCAGTTTCAAGGGTAGCCTGGGGTTGCAAACAGAGTAATCATGCTGCATAACAGTTTAATAGTAAGTACATAACTCGTCAATAAGCAGGTTGTAGCCATACATTTTAGTTTAGCAGTAAGTAAGTTTAATTAACCTATAGACGAGAACACTGTGTTAACCACTTCAGCTGCCATATGAATAAGCAACTCTTGAATTTACAATACATACAAAATTATTTGCATGCTGTATGATGAGCAGGCTATTGTAGAGTTGCCACATGCCACTAACAGGGCAAATAAAAGTGGTCCAGGTTCAAGCCCTTTCAGGGCATAATGCGCTGCTGTTCATGGTTCTGGCAAGGTTTTTTCTAGTTTTAATTGTAATTTTCTGTTCAAAAGATAGCTATCCAGATGAGTGAATTGCTACAACAACCAGGTTCTTTAAGTCTGAATAGGAGGAAAGATGTGAAATAGTATTAAATGCTTTACTGACTTGTAGAATTGCTCATGATAGCCTTTGTCCATGGTTGTCAAATTTAGATCCAATGACATGGAATAGAAACAGTGTTGTTGTAAAATCCATGCTGGGCCTTATTAGCATTTGCTCTTTTAGGTAGTTGTATAGGTGGGTTTGTGTTTTTTTTTTTTTTTTTTTTCCAGCATTTTGCCACTGATAAGTATTAAGATTTATAGGTCATTAGAAGCAGTATCCTTATTTTCACTCTGAGAAATACAAAGTAGGCAGTTTCCCAATGCTTCAATAGACCTGTACCTAAAGAAGCTGTGCTATTGGTAGTTTATAGGGCGATCGTCACCTGGTTACAGGCTAACTTTAAAACGTGACTTGGGAGGTTTTCTGCTTCAGGAAAGCTCTTTTATTGCCCTGGAGAACGTTATTTAACTTGTGCTGACATGACATTTCAAAATGGAACTCTGTGGAGTAATAGATCTAACTGGTTACCATATATAATGTTTAGTTAGGAGGTGTCTGGGAGGGGGGATCAGCAAAGGCAACATCTATGGAAGATGTTTTTGACTGAAAAAAGACACTAGTATTCTTCAAGAAGGTCTATCTCTAGCAAATGGTGAGAAAACCACGGTCTTAAACCCAGCATAATTGTACCCTTTGTGAAGTCAACCATCCCGGCTAATTACCATGTTAATAATATGCGCCTAAGAATCGACTCAGTGGCCCGGGATTTAGGTACCATGTAGACAGTAGCCTTACCTTTGACCACCACAGTGGTGAGGAAATCTTTTTATGTTGTACAACTTATAAGTAAAGACATGGCACCTCGGTCCAAAGAGGTAGTTATCCCACTGTACTCTGCTCTTATCAGACCAATCGCAGAGTACAGTGCTCCTTATGATATGTAGCTGACAAAGCATATGCAGCAGCAACTAGAATGACTTCAGAGGTTCCTTACAAAAAGAATATATGGTGTAACAAACCTGCCTTATGCAGAGTGCCTTAAATCCCTTTTCCTCTACTCAGTCTAGTATAGATTGCTGAGGGGTGATCTATACCTGGCTTACAAGGCATCTGCAAATGCACAGTTACAAATCTCCTGCATATTCGTAAGTCAAACAGAACCAGAAATACCAGGTCTAGGGACCTGAATTCTGTTTGTGACTTTTAATGGAACAAGCTGGGGAGACTGATGTTTTCCAGAGACTGCCCCTCCTATGGAACAGGCTTCCCATCCATGTTAAGATGAGTTTGTCTATTACCCAATTTTAAGGACAATATACCAGTGGATGGGGAATAGGAAATTTACACCGGGCCTGATACCCATGCCCCTTATGGAGAGAGGTAGCTTATAAAGTCTGCCCCTTAATGCCCTGTTTGGATACTGGACATTGTTATTCTTTTGGGAAAACTGGGAAGGCTTAGGAAGGCCCTGGGTTGTTATCCTAGTAACAATCCCTAACTGTATAAAGTTTTGTTTATTGTTTCTTGAATAAATATTTACTTTTTTCAGAAATACATGAAGATGATAGAAACTTTTGCAGGCAGGCATTTTAATTCTGGAGTTTGTACAGCTGTCTTACACTTGTTTCTAAGCCTTTTGTAGTTAATCACTGCAATCATTTACTGTTGTCAGTAGCACCATTTTGAGATGCTTTGTCACTTTCTGCCATGAAACTTTAGTTTTGGTGCTGTTCAAGCTGAAAATTTGCCATGTACATTGTCTTTTTTTTTTTTTTTAAACCGGGCACGTGTGTCTAATTAACTGCTAGAAAGCCAGAGATGAGGTATTTTAAGACATAAACTGTGGAAGTATATTTTTTATAAACCTTTATTTCCTCATTTTGTACAACTTCAACAAGATCACAAGACAGCAAGTATATTAAGAATAAAAAATACATCCGACAATGGATATATTTTTCTGAGAGCTTTCTGCATAATTCGTACTGTATAACATAAAAATGTATTTTTTGTATTCTCATTTCTGTAATTCCCAAAGTTCAATTCTGTTTTATATGGATTATTTTCATGTCTGTAGTTTCTCCAGTATAGCCTTGTTTTATACTATATATCATCCGTATATTTGGCTCTTTTCCAAACCTGCTGTTGTTTCTCTATTAACAGATTGTTTAAGAACTTCATGCATATGTTGATCCCATAAATTTTACTTGGTCCCTTTCATATTCGTGCCCTCTAAGTCATTCATAATTTCTATCACATCTCTAACTTTCAGTTTCCATTTCCATGTGATGGCTTTCTTTATTACCAGCAATATTAAACTTATTAAGGGTCTTAGAATGTCCGTTCCTCTCCCTCTGGCAATAAATCCGTAGTCAGCAGCATAATTTCTTTTGTTACTACCCTTCATATATCCCCTGGATTTGATTCAACATTTTTTGGTAACTCATCTCCAAAATGTGATCTCGGCTCCCCTTTTCACCCACTGCACAACTTCAGAATTCTTTATTAATGTATTGGAATATTTTTGCAATATTGCTAGGGTGTAAAAAATGCTGTGAAGGCACCCCCATGCAAAAATCTGAAATTTCTGTGATCAGTTGCATATTTTGATGCTCTACAGATATCATGCCATATCTTCCTTAAAATTCTGATTTGGTTTATCCTGATTGCTCATTGTTACTCTTATTATTTATTTAATGTTTTATGATCTTTTGTCCTAGGATCTGTAAGAAATTCAGCTGTTTTTACCATTTTCCCCCTTTCTTGACCCTTTTTCTTGCCTCAGATAAAACATCAGTCTCACATGTACTATGTAATCCAGGTCCCACATACCACATTTATCTTTAGCTTCATTCCAGTCTTACTTTTCTTCTCTGTCCCTGTTTTAATTGCTCCCACAGTCGAGATTCATTAGCTGTTTTCATCCACCTCTCTGCTGTCCTTTCATAGCCTCAAACCCTTTGTTTCAAATGACTTTTTCGTTTTCCATTCTGTGCTTTTTAAACAGGTTTGACATGACATAATGTATAGTTCTTCTGGGCCCAGTCTGAAAAAGGTGGTGGTCTCTCTCTCCCCACCCAGGCTCCTCATGTCTTTCTACTTGGTAGCATAGTTTTGATCTTGAGCTAGGTACATTAATCTAATTTGCATGAGTGTATAGTAACTTTTCCAATCGTGGATACCCAGCCTTTTTGGTCATTGGGTCATGTTAATATGCCACACTTCACTCTCACTCTGGCCATTTTTTATTCACAAATAATTCATTCTTTACTAATTTTTTTTGCTGGTTGATAAAAGTAAGCCTACCCCATGTAAAGAACTAGATTACCAAAAGCATCCTTATTGTCTGTATATTGCAGTCCTCATCCATAGTAATTTTTTCCCATAATCTAATTTTTTATTTTCAGTTTTATTCACATCTCTGTAGCTGCCATTTCAGTTCAGGTACTTATCCAAATATAAAAAGTTAATGATTCTGCTTCGCCAAAGTATGTGTAGGAACAAAGAATGCAGCAGCTTTTGTTTTTCTGATTTATTTTAAATCCATCCAAGTAACCAACCTTCCTATGCCTTGTTCTAGATTATTTATATCATCAGCTGCATATATTACAAGTTTTCCTGATTTCCACAACAATTATATCATTTTATTTTTGAGTTCCTTATTTTGTTGGTTAGTAGCTTAACTACAAGACAAAATGCATTTGGGAAAGTGAGCACCCCTACTTTGTGTCTCTCGTTAGTTTAAACCTTTACCTATCTTTATACAAGCTTGTGGGCCTTGTAATTTTCTTGGCATGTTTATGCTGTTAGCTGGAAGTCCCATGCATGCCAATACCTTAAAAGTGCAAGTCCAAAAAAGTAGAAACAACTGCACAGCTGGGATGAAGTCGTCACACCAGTACACAAGAAGGAAAACCAGAATAAAAACTGAGTGACAACAAACACGGCTATGTAAAATAAACCAAAAAGCTTTTATTATACCTTGGTAAGCACCATACCTCTCAACTGTCCCTGATTTTTGACTCAAATTTTAGCTCTGTCCCTCTTAATCCCGCCTAAAACTAGTGACTTTTGGAGGAAAGGTGGTGAATTACACTTAATGAATAATGACAATAATTAAGAGTTATAGACTTCTTTTACTTCAGAAAACGTGTATTAATTCATATGCTCTGATTCTGTCAATGTTTCAAGTTAATAGCACTAATATTTTAAGTGTCCCTGATTTTTTCTTGACTTGTCCCTGATTCTGTTGAAATTTGTCCCCGATTGGTTGAGAGGTCTGGTAAGCACTTTTGCGTTGACTTCAATGCTTCATCAGACTTTAAAAGTACACAGATTAGCACTTGCTATTTAAAATCCAAAGGTACACATATACCACTCAATATTTAAAATAAGAGCAAATCAGAGACAGTCCAATTATGACATCATAACAATCAGCTTTAGAAGCTCTAACAGCAAATTAGACAAAAACTATCTACCAATGTAAAGTAAAAAAAAATAAAACCAACTATAATTTCTAGTATAACTTAAAAAGTTACTTATCTACTCATCACTTAGTTCTAACAGTAGGTATGTGCTTTGTCATGGTAGGATATGCAAGTCCAAAGCCATTAAATATAGTTCCATGAGACTCAAAAAAGATTGTCAGACCACTAGATTGCAATGTATACTTGCTTAATTTAGCTCTCTACGTTAAGAAAACATGTAAAAGCTGTAGGTTCCTATCTGTTGCATTTAGAATCGGTAAGTATTTTTTTTTAATGTTTTTCATGGTATGCATTTAGGAATTTTTATGTTTTTTTTGCAATGCTGCACTAAGCTCAAGGAACTGACTGTGCTGTTTTTCTTTTTTTGGCTTATAGCCACTTGTAAGTTTTGTATGTTGGAAATACCTAGCAATTCTAAATGCAACAGATAGAAACCTACAACTTTTATATGTTTTCTTTACGTAGAGAGCTAAGTTAAGCAAATTTAGAAAATAAAAAAAGTGTATGAAAATGTGATGACCGTGCCCTGGCCCAGCAATCAAGGAGCCTCAGTCCTCACCGCTAACACCAGGGAGGTCGTCTCCTAGAAGAGAAAAGAATAACTAATGCACACAGTAAAGTACAATTTCCCTTAAGTGCACACACAGAACGCAGTCATTCTGGGTCTGGTTGCTCCCTTGCTCACCAGGTCCCCAATAAGACTCCCCACTGGCACAGCTATAGGGTCCAGGTCTCAGCTTAACTGGGCAAGCTAAAACCACCAGTACCCTCTCTGTCCAACCAGTGCTTCGTGTCCCTGCCAAGTAGCTGACACAACACACACACACATGTTGAGATAAGTATTTATACAACTTCACAGACACTCCTGGGAAAGGCTGACACAGATTCTCCAACTGTGCCCCTTTACCCAGACTATATGGTAGTAATTATTGCCACCACCCAGTTAATATCCGCTACTAAAAGGCCCTTAAAAGGGTGTCCAATTATTACTGTGCAATATTAATATCCAATGGTAGTATGACTAACAGTCAAGGCTTACTTTAGACTGGCCTGTTACAGTAACCTCTATAAATCTGCAATGTACTCTAGAGCTTGTCTCTACACAAATCAATCGCAGGTAGAAGGTTTTAAAAATATTTAATAAATAATTAAAACACAAGAGAAAACTACTACACCACAGAGATATCTAAGAGTTCAGAGATCATACAGAAACTTAAAATAATACAATAGGACAGGTCTGATTTCAAAGAAAAATACCTAATTTATCTTTACTAACTTTAATTATTCCTACAGGAAATCACAGTGCTAAAACTTATATGTGAGCATAAGGCAGAGTGCTGTTAAGTTGGATGTCCAAAGTCAAAATGCTTTTGGTCTGTTGTGAGAAATAGTATTTAAACATTACTAAGAAACATGTCTCTAAGGCCCTCCCAAACTTACATCATTTTTGACACTTAGGTTTTCCCGTTATTCATACTGCATCATCTTAACACCAGGTCTGAGTTCTCAGGCCACAGACTGCATTATTTAGTAATCTAACACCACCTCAGAAACTTACAACAATACAAGATATTTCATATGTATATGCTAGCAGAAACCAGAGCAATAAAGCACCTTCCACATCTAAATTCTGGTCATAAACTTTAGCCTTAAAACAATGGGCATGAAATCTTCATCCAGCCGCCCTGGAGCCAAATTCTAACATGAAAGGGTACAACATGCTTTACTGGGCCAGTAGAGTGCAATGTTGTTGTATTTTACATTATTTTATACAGTTGATAGAATTATGTATCAAATTCTATTTGACTAGGCTGGCAGCCTTCGCCCCTCTCTCCCCAATCGGCACCCCCCCCCCGGGAAACTCAAGCAAGTTTTTCAAGTGCCCCTTGAGAAACCTCGCTTGAGAGCGTCAGGTCTATCTGGGTGCACCTCACCCCATTCCCTGTCTTGAGAGCCCATCTGCATTGGCATTGCTACTCCCACTGCGGTGCTGCACTGACATATCATATGCTTGCAACCCCAGACTCCATCTTAGCAACTTGGCATTTTCCTGACTGGCTCTGTTTAACCATGTTAGAGGGTTGTGATCTGTCATCATAGTGAATTTTCTTCCATACAGATAAGGCTGAAGTTTTTGTAGTGCCCACACTATGGCTAGACATTCCTTTTCTACCGCTGCATAGCATTCCTCCCTGGGTTGGAGCCTACGACTGAGATAAACCACTGGGTGCTCCTCTAAGAAGTCTGGCTAAGTACAGCCCCCACCCCATAGTTTGAAGCATCCACCTGCACAACAAAGTCTTTGCTGTAGTCTGGACTGGCTAGCACAGGGGGTCCTCCCAAAGCTTCCTTAAGCTTCCGAAATTCCTGCTCACATGCTGGGGTCCACACTACCTTATCTGGCCTGCTCTTCCTTGTCACGTCTGTGAGGGGAGCAGCTATATTACTATAATTGGGAACAAACTTTCTATAGTACCTTGCTGTCCCTAAGAATGCCCTCACCTGCTTTTTTGTAACAGGTGCAGGCCATGCCTGAATAGCTTCCACTTTGGCAGGTTCTGGCCTTATGTTACCACTCCCCACTCTATGTCCTAGGTAGGACACCTCTGCCATTCCCACCTGACATTTGCTCAGCATAATGGTCAACCCTGCCCTCTGTAGTCTGCTCAGCACCTCCCTGACATGCTGAAGGTGCACTTGCCAGGAATGGCTGTAGATAGCAATATCATCCATGTAAGCAAGTGCAAACCCTCGTGCTCCTGCTAAGATATGATGTACCAGCCTCTGGAAAGTCGCTCAGGCATTCTTCATCCCAAAGGGCATCTTTGTGAACTCATACAAGCCAAAAGAAGTCACAAAGGCAGACTTCTCTGTAGCACTGGGAGTCAAGGGCACCTGCCAGTAACCCTTGGTAAGATCAATGGTTGTAAGATACTTAGCCCAACCCAGCTGCTCTAGGGCCTCATCTGTCCTAGGCATGGGGTAAGCATCTGACTCTCTGTGACTATTTAATTTCCTGTAATCCACACAGAACATGTTGCTGCCATCCTTCTTTGGCACCAAAACCACTGGTGAGGCCCAGGGACTGTTGGACTCTTGAATCACCCCTAGTTCTAACATCTCCTGTACCTCCTCCCTCAGAGTCTGTTTGACTCTCTGTCACCCTATAAGGGGCCTGCCTGATAGGCCTTTGAGGTCCTATATCCACCTGGTGCTGCACCAGGTGGGTGCTCCCTGGTTTCCTGGTGAACATGCCCCCAAACGCCTGCAACACTGCTCGGATTTCTCGAACCTGGGTAGGAGATGGCTACTGTGACATTGCTACCCCTTCCACCGAGGTGTCAGCCCGAGCCTCACTGAGATAATCAGTCACAAGATCTCTGTCAGACTCCTCCTGCAATCCACTGCAAATGCTCAGCACAAGGACCTCCATATCATGGTAAGGTTTCATCATGTTAACCTGGTACAATTTGTGCCCCTGACGTCTGCCTAGCACTTCCACCATGTAATTTAACATCACTTACCTTTCTTACCACCTTGTAGGGTCCCTCCCAAGCTGCTTGCAACTTGTTGTGTCTGACAGGAATGAGAGCCATCACCTGCTGCCCTACAGCATAATCTCTAGCTTGAACATTCCTGTCATACCACACCTTTTTGTGTTGTTGGACTTCTGCCAGGTTCTCCTTTGCCAGGCCCATGAGTTCCCTGAGCCTTGTCCTGAGGTTCAGGACATATGCCACAACAGACTCCTAGTGAGACTCACACTCACCTTCCCACTCATCTCAAATTAAATCTAGAGGACCCCTCATCCTATGCCCATACAGCAACTCAAAAGGGTGAAAAACCTGTGAATTCCTGGGGAACCTCCCTTTAAGTAAACAACAGATGGGGCAAATATTTGTCCCACTCCCTCTTAAACTGATCTGCAAATGCCTGTAGCATGGACTTGATTGTAGTGTTTAACCTCTCAACAAGACCATTAGTCTGGGGATGGTAGGGGGTGATCTTCATGTGCTTCACCACACAGGGCTTCCACAGACAAGCCAGCAGGTCTGACATAAAATTGGCACCTCTTTCAGACAGTATTTCCTTTGGGAAACCTACCCTGCTGAAAATCTCTAGCAAAGCATTTGCCACCTTCTCTGCCTCAATGGAGGACAAAGCCACTGCCTCAGGGTATCGTGTAGCATAATCTACAATCACTAGGACCCACAGTATCCATAGCTACCCTCTGAAATGGCTCCTCAATCGCCGGCAAAGGCATCAAAGGAGCTCTCACCTTGTCTCCTGCCTTGCCTACCTTTTGGCACTGCTCACAGGTCCTGCAGTACCCTGTTACATCTCTGGAAATTCCAGGCCAGTAGAAGTTTTGCATAACACACCTCTTTGTACATTTTATGCCCTGCAAAGGGAATATCATGGACTATGGCTAGAAGCGCCAGACAGTAAGCTCTAGGCACTACCAACTGCTGTGCTCTCTCACCTTCTAGCCCTCCCTCAGAGGTCCACTCTCTCTGTACAGTAGCCCTTTGTTCCTGTATACATATTCCCCCTTCCCTTGAGAATCAGATGCCTCCCTAGCTACCTGCTTCAGGCCTTGCAATGTAGGGTCTGAGAGCTGAGCCTGTCTCAAGTCTCTCCTTGTAACCCTTCCCAGCTCCCCTTCCACAGGAAGTCTGACATCCTCTGACAGCCTCACTCTCAGCCTGAGTACTAATACTCACCTCTACCTTTGCAGTTACCCTGTCCAAGGGAACATCAGTACCCACAAGCAGCTATGGCTCACATTCAGTCTCACTGCTACCCAGCAGCTCCCTCCCTGAAGTAACCATCTCAGCAGTCCTGGCTGCAAGTGTGCAGTCTGTCTGGGTCTCCTTCAGGCTACCAGACCCACATCCTGGTCTCCTAGCCTCACTGCATGTAACTGCATAAGTACATAGTACTGCCTCATTCAAATCCTTCCCTCTCAGGTAATCTGCAGGATGGTAGTTCCATACCCTTGTTGTCTCAAGACAACCTACTGTTGGCATTTTGTCTTTCCCACTTCCTGGCTCCCTCACCTTTGGTTCCCCACCTTGCCTCTGTGGACATCTGTATGCCACATGGCCCCACTGGTTGCATTCAAAACATTTAAACCTAGCCCCTGGATGTGTACCCGGACTAATGGCTTCCCCTGCTATTGGCAGATTCTGTTGGGGCAGTCTGTGCTGCCCACCATGGGTTCCTTTAGTCCCATGAGCAGTACTGGGGTCCCTTTCCTGTGCAGGGCTGTCCTGCTTGCTAGGTATAGGTCTCCCTTCTTCCCCAACTCTCCTGAAGTAGCACACTATCAGCTAACCAGATCCTCATGTCCTCAGGCAAAGTGCTAAGGGCTTGTTCCCTTACCAAAAGGTCTGCCAAGGGACCTGACATCCACTCACCCAGCTATGAAAAAAGTGCTCAGTTCAACAACATATTCACATACATTTTCATCTGCCTTGCGTCTATGCTCACAAAACGTTTTCCTATACATTTCAGGTGTTAGCTTAAAACATTCTAATAAATGTCTTTTACAGCAGTATAATCAAAACAGTCAGTGTCATGCATTTTTTGCTAAAGAAGTTACAGCTTTATCATGGAGTAAGGGGGTCAGGAACCGTACCCAGGGCCTTTGGTCAACTTCATACTGTTTACATACCCGCTCAAACATATGAATGAAGCTATCAAAATTATCCCCCTCTTTAAACTGTGGAAGAAATTTACTGACCTTTTCTGCTTCTGGGGTCCGGTTACTCCCTTCCCCATTACCTCCATGGCTCTGGCGAAGAGTCAGCATTTCCCTCTCATGCCTCCTCTGCCGTTCATTTTCCTCAGCTTGTAGACTCCTCGTTTTCTTGGCTGCTTCTAGTTCCATACGCCTGGCCTCCAACTCAAGTCTCTTTAGCTCCAGCTGGATTTTTAAGTCCACTGCAGAAAGGTTGAGCTGTCCATTCTCCGAGGATATTGTATCTCCACTGTCAGTCTGATTGTCCTCCAGGCTGCTGTTTTCTGATGCAGCTATAACCAAGGCTGCAATCGGGTCTGCCTTGGTCAGGTTTCCATGTACCACCCCCCCTAGCCTGGCACATCTCCGCCAGCTGGCTCCTTGTCAGCTTTCCATACTCTTCTGCTGACATGCTGCCTGCTCACCCTGACTAACACTAAGCTAACAAAAGAAATAAAACAATTGTGATCTGAACTCTGAGTATACACTGCGTGGCTGTTTGTGTACAAAACACTTTTAGAGATCACTGTACATAAGCTACAGGAATTCGCTCTACCCACACCACTACAAGCCAATTAGTGTGTGAAGTAGATCCCACCACTGCCAAACACTTATGAAATGTGGAACTACAAAATATGTGACAACATTGCACTCTACTGGCCCAGTGAAGCATGTTGTACTCTTTCCTGTTAGAATTTGGTTCCAGGGTGGCTGGGTGAAGATTTCATGCCCATTGTTTTAAGGCTAAAGTTTATGACCAGAATTTAGATGTGGAAGGTGCTTTATTGCTTTGGTTTCTGCTAGCATATACATGTGAAATGTCTTGTATTGTTGTAAGTTTCTGAGGAGGTGTTAGATTGCTAAATAATGCAGTTTGTGGCCTGAGAACTCAGACCAGGTGTTAAGATGATGCAGTATGAATACTGGGAAAACCTAAGAGTCAAAAATGATGTAAATTTGGGAGGGCCAACTTACCAGCACTCTGCCTTATGCTCACATGTAAGTTTTAGCACTGTGATTTCTTAGTTAAAACTAGTAAAGATAAATTGGGTCTTTTTCTTTGAAATCAGACCTGTCCTATTGTATTATTTAAAGTTTCTGTGTGATCTCTAAACTCTTAGATATCTCTGTGGTATAGTAGTTTTGTCTTGTGTTTTAATTATTTATTATTAAAGATTTTTAAAACCTTCTACCTATGGCTGATTTGTGTAGAGATAAGCTCTAGAGTACATTGCATATTTATAGAGGTTATTGTAATAGGCCACTGTAAAGTAAGCCTTGACTGTTAGTCATACTACCATTGGATATTAATATTGCACAGTAATAATTGGACACCCTTTTAGTAGCTGATATTAACTGTGTGGTGGCAGTAATTACTACCATATAGTCTGGGTAAAGGGGCACAGTTGGAGAATCTGTGTCAGCCTTTCCCAGGAGTGTCTGTGAAGTTGTATAAATACTTATCTCAAAGTGTGTGTGTGTGTTGTATCAGCTACTTGGCAGGGACATGAAGCACTGGTTGGACAGAGAGGGTACTGGAGGTTTTAGCTTGCCCAGTTAGGCTGAGACCTGGACCCTATAGCTGTGCCAGTGGGCAGTCTTATTGGGGACCTGGTGAGCAAGGGGGCAACCAGACCCAGAATGACTGTGTTCTCTGTGTGCACTTAAGGGAAATTGTACTTTACTGTGTGTATTAATTATCCTTTTCTCTTCTAGGAGATGACCTCCCTGGTTTTAGTGGTCAGGATTGAGGCTTCTTGATTGCTGGGCCAGGGCATGGTCATCACAAGTCCTTGATTGCTGGGCCAGGGCACGGTCGTCACAGAAAATATATTTGATACAGTTGTTTCTTGTCATATCCATTTGAGCCTATGTCACATCTTACAAAACTTGTTTTATTGAAAACCGTTGAACAAAAAAAAAAAACAAAAAAACCCCCACCCAAATGCCCCCTTAAAACCTATTAATAATAAAACACAAGATTACATATATCTTCAAATATTAATGCTGTCTACTTTTGTCTTATCTTTATAGCTTTCCCAGATGGGAAAACATTTGAATGCTTTTAGAAAACATGATCTCCTAGCCATTTCTCTTTAGCAGATTGTCTCCATGGAGACATGAGGACCAGATGCAGGATTGTTACCAAGCATACATTTATTTGCTAGAAGAAAAGCTTTATAATATTCAAAGTTCTTTATCATTTACTTGCTTTCTCTTAAAACTTTTTACTAGATCAAGCTAAGGGCCATAATCCAGTCATTTCCTTATGCAAAAATGAAACAATGAGTGAGTAGGTCACTGAAAAAACAGTCAGTAAAAACAAAATGAAAACTCCAGCAAAGCTAGAACTTCCACTGAGTGGCCTCCCAAACCTCTTGTATCAGAGGCTATATGTGAATGATCCTTATGAACATCAGGTGTTTCAGCTTATTGACGATTCTGAATGCCCATGACTTGTTTCGTCGTTTTACTGGACAATTTCAGACCAATAATAATACAATATAAAACATAGTTTTAAAACCGCTGTAGAACTTAATACAGGTGTAAAAGGTAGTGACTGATGTTGAACATAGCTACAGATGTATAACATAATTCTTTAGTGGACAACTGAATCAATTTGTTATTGTGGTACATAACAGACAGTTACACTTGTAGCTACAAAAAGTTCTTACTATACGGTAGGTAGCTGGAATTGAGAGCAACCAAGCTAGCTAGAAATAAGGAAGTGTGCTTTTAAAGATTTGAAGTGGGTGGCAGAAGTTGCAGAGGTAATTGTGGGAGGGAGTTCCATAATTTGGCTGTAGCAGGAGAATAGTGCTTCTCCAGCAGAGTTACTGGGTCTTGTAACCTGTAGGAGGTTTTTGTTGCAGGACCTTGGTGGTCTTGTGTGGATGGTTTACTAGTTTGTGGGCAAGTGAGTTGGTATCATTGAAGGAGGTGAGGGAGCTCTAGCCAGCCTAGTTCTGCCAGTGCAAGACAGTGGTGACTATGGTAGAAAGCCCCATTGGCAATTTTGTTGTAGCAGGTTTTGAGCTTATTTAGGTCACGTTGTCTTAGGCTAGTATATATTGGAGAGGCATAAAGTAGGGTGGAAATAAGGTGAGAATTTGCTACTGAAATCTTTGCAGCTTTGGTAATTACTTGCTGATTTCTATATAATGCTCCTAGTTTTTTGGGTACTTTTTTAATGGTTATGGATATGTGAATATCTAAGTTCAGTTTGTTGTCTGTTTCGACCTCTAGCAACTTGGTGTGTTCTGTCGGATGGATAGTGGTGTTCTTTTGCTGTGATGGATTGTTTTAGTTTTGTTTGGGTAATTGGGCATCTGGGTAATTCAAGTTTCAACAGACAGAAAATGCATCCTGTGTGATATTTTGCAGTGACCATAATGATAATGGACATCAGCTGGGTATAACAGCCCTGTGTTTCTAATGCTTAGGCAAACACTCTGCTTGTGCTGTGCTGATGAGGTCATAACAAGGTCAAAATATGCATACCCACAGCTAGTGGGGTTTGGCTTTATTGGCCTTAGTTTGTTGTTTGGGATATTTTTTGCAGTGACCCTAATGATAATGGACATCAGCTGGGTATAACAGCCCTGTGTTTCTAATGCTTAGGCAAACACTCTGCTTATAGTTGGCCACGGTGGTGCAGCGGTTAGCGTTGCCGCCTTGCAGCAAGAGGTTCTCCAGTTCAATTCTTGGCTGGGGTGCCTTCTGTGCGGAGTCTGCATGTCTCCCTGTGGTCGCATGGGTTTCCTCTGGGTGCTCTGGTTTCCTCCCCATCCCGAACACATGCAGTAGGTTGATTGGACACTCTAAATTGGCCCTAGGTGTGAGTGTTTGCATATGTGTGCCTTCTGTGGATGGTTGGGAAACTCGTCACCATAAAACTCCACTGCCAATCATGAGCGGACAGGTGATCCGCTGTGGTGACCCCTAACCGGAAAAAGCCAAAATAAGAAGACGTCAAACACTCTGCTTGTGCTTTGCTGACACGGTCATAACAAGGTCGAAATATGCATATCCACAGCTAGTGGAGGTTGGCTTTATTGACCTGAAATTGTCCAGTAAAACAACAAAACAAGTCATGGGCATTCAGAATCGCCAATGAGCTGAAACACATGATGTTCATAAGGATCATTTGCGTATATCCCATGTGCCTCTGATACATGAGGTTTGGGAGGTCACTCAGTGGAAGTTCTAGCTTTGCCGGAGTTTTCATTTTGTTTTTAGTTATGCTTTTTTGGACCACACCTTTTCTGTTTTTTTTTTTTTTTTACATTGCAGTGCCTATATCTCTTAAAACTGAACAAGGAAAACAAGAAGGGAGAGAAAAAAAAACAGGAACATCTGTTTACATTAGTATCCTCATTAATAACTGAGAAAACTTTACTTTATACCATGCAAAGAAAATTATACAATATAAAAATATTACTGTTGAGAAAAAAAATATTGTACTTGGTTAACTTTCTTCTTCCTCTTCTAAGTATTTTTCTGAACATTAGAAACATGAAGTAGTCTCCTACAAGTTTAAGAAAGTCAAAGTCCAATATTTCCAGATTTTCTTGTTCTGTCATGTTTCACAAATATAATTAATTAATTAATTTATTTATTTACATTTGTTGACCGGGAGAGTCTGACTACACGCAGGTCCATTTTCAGTGGAGGCCCGTGGAGAAAAGCTCCCACATTTAGTGTTACTGACATAATACAGTTAGAGAAAAATTGCATTTAAAAATTATAGACATTGAACTGGCTGTAAGACATAATGCAATATAAAACATAGTTTTAAAACCGCTGTAGAACTTAATACAGGTTTAAAAGGTAGTGACTGATGTTGAACATAGCTACAGATGTATAACATAATTCTTTAGTGGACAACTGAATCAATTTGTTATTGTGGTACATAACAGACAGTTACACTTGTAGCTACAAAAAGTTCTTACTATACGGTAGGTAGCTGGAATTGAGAGCAACCAAGCTAGCTAGAAATAAGGCAGTTAGTGGGGTGCAGAGAGAGGTAGTGGGTGGGTGATTTTAGAGGGGGGGTTGCAAGGGCATATCCAGCATGTTTTTAAGTGTGCTTTTAGTAAAGATTTGAAGTGGGTGGCAGAAGTTGCAGAGGTAATTGAGGGTGGGAGGGAGTTCCATAATTTGGCTGTAGCGCAGGAGAATAGTGCTTCTCCAGCAGAGTTACTGGGTCTTGTAACCTGTAGGAGGTTTTTGTTGCAGGACCTTGGTGGTCTTGTGGTAAGATAGGGTTGGAGTAGATTCTGGAGGGATGGGACTTTTAGTGGATGGTTTACTAGTTTGTGGGCAAGTGCGAGTTGGTATCATTGAAGGAGGTGAGGGAGCTCTAGCCAGCCTAGTTCTGCCAGTGCAAGACAGTGGTGACTATGGTAGGAAGCCCCTGTGGCGAATTTGGCAATTTTGTTGTAGCAGGTTTTGAGCTTATTTAGGTCACATTGTCTTAGGCTAGTATATATTGGAGAGGCATAAAGTAGGGTGGAAATAAGGTGAGAATTTGCTACTGAAATCTTTGCAGCTTTGGTAAGTACTTGCTGATTTCTATATAATGCTCCTAGTTTTTTGGGTACTTTTTTAATGGTTATGGATATGTGAATATCTAAGTTCAGTTTGTTGTCTGTTTCGACTCCTAGCAACTTGGTGTGTTCTGTCGGATGGATAGTGGTGTTCTCTTTTGCTGTGATGTTAAAGTGAGATGTGTCTTGGGTAAGTTTGGTGGGTTGAGAGATTAGTAATTTAGTTTTGTTTGGGTTGAGTATTAATTGGGCATGGGATAACCAAGTTTCAACAGAGGAAAATGCATCCTGTGTGACATTTTGCAGTTAGGGTAGGGAGTGGGCTGAGCAAATGATGGTTGAGTCATCTGCATATTGTATGAGTGTGCCATGTGTGGTGTCAGAGGCTGGATTATTGGTGAAAATAGAGGAGTAGGGGTCCAAGAATGGACTCTTGGGGAACCCCTATGGAGACAGGTAGTTGGGGGGATAGGTCGTCATCCCATACAACAGATTGTTGGCAGTCAGAGAGGTAACTTTGAAACCAGTTGGGGACTGACAGAAGGATAGGTTTTTGAGAAGAGAGAGGAGTTGTTTGTGTGGTACCATGTCAAAGGCTTTAGAAAGGTCTAGGAAGGTAGTTGAGTAGAGATAACCAGCATTTTTATGTTGTAGAATAGTTAGTGAAAGAGAGTAAGGCAGTGGTGGTGCTATGGTTTGGTCTGAAACAGTGTTGGGGAGAGGAGGTTGTTGGCAAGGAGGTGATCTGAGAGCTGAGAATGGATGCATCTCTCTAGTATCAGTAGTAGTCTCTCTAGTCTCTCGAGTAATCTCTCTAGTAACAATTATTGCTTTTTAATCTCGCATTTGTTAATTTCCAAGTTACTGGTTTTACTCTCGTTCATCTCCATCTCCCAAATCCTGTCTCTTCTTCATTTCCAACATACTGTCAGTTCTTCTAGTCGTCTCTTGTGGTTTTTTATTCTCTCAAGGATTTTCCATTGAAACATTGCAAAAGGTTTCACTGGCACAGTCTCTGTGGTCTTTATTCCCAGAAGAATGAGACGCAGCATCTCCTTCTGTTTCACAACTCACTTTTGGTTGGACAAACTTTTGTATTTCCTCCTTGGTATATACTGCATCAAACAATGATTTTGTCCCTCCAGGAAAGAATATTTTCAAGGTAGTTGGGTACAGCAGTTTGAATCTCAAGCCTGCTTCTCGACATTCCTTGAATAGTGGAATACATTTGCTCCTCTTCTGCTTGGTGTACAGTGAGTAATCCTTCTTCACAAACACTGTCTCCCACAGTTTTGTCAGAATCTGCTCCTACTGCTGGTAAGATTGCATCTTTACTATTAAAGGTCTAGGTTGCTTTCTCATAGCCAGATTTGGAGCATACACATGATGTGCCCTTTCATTTAACAAGTCTTGCTGTGGAATACCAATCTAGTGGCTTTTGCTTTCATAAAATTAAGTCTTTTCTTTCCAGCTTCTCTGGTACAGCAGAAAATCTCATGTTTTCCCTACAAGCTTCTAATTGTATTATTTTTTGAAACATCTCTTCTTGAGGAGTCTCTCATTCTGCCAGCCTTTTCTTCATTTCAGCTTCTGATTTTTGCAGTTTTATAACCTCAGCTGAATATCTGTTTAAAGCTTCTTCCATTCTTTCCCAGCCTTTTGTTATTTGAGTTGATATACTCTGTCAGTGCTTTGTTTATTTTAATCCGGTCTGTCTGACAGGACAGAATTTGGGAGATGGAGATGAACAGGAGTAAAACCAGTAACTTGGAATTTGACAAATGTGGGATTACAAAGCAATAATTATATTTGTGAAACCTAACGGAACAAGTTGTCTTGTATTTTCCTCTAGGTTACTGGAAGTCATGTCTGGAGCTTGCACTTATTTTTGCTGAGCAGCTGCAATACTCTTCCAGTCAGTGTTTTTCTCCTCCCCTTTTGTAGCTAATTTTCTTTGAGGTCCTCTGTTTCTTTTTTCCTGGCATCCAGGAAGTGCACTTAACTAGCCATTTACTGGAATTTACCCAGAAATGCCAGACCACTGGCTTTCTCTTCTGAGTTTCTGTTTTCACACTAGGAGAGCTAGAATTAAGCTATTACTTAATGTGCAGCCATCTTGGAAGCCCTTAAAGACTCCTTTCATGTGGCTCAGCATAGCGTGTTTCTGAACTAAAGGCCTTTTCACTCTAGTAGCCTTATTTAACTTTTCTGAAAGACAGGGTTTCCTTGTGTATAGATTTCTCCTTCATTCTGACAGTTGATGATGCCTAAACCTAAATAAGAGCTTCCACCTAAATGTCAATACTTTTTCATTAGTGTACTTTTTCTTTACTTTATATTTGCCATTGTTAGACCTGGGGTAAATTTAAGTCAAATTCTTACTGCTTTTTGCCTCATGCTGTCTCCTTGCACACCACTATGATTTTTGTGAAGTCTTTTTCTGCTGTTTACCTTGCCTGCTACATTATATAGGCTAGAAGGGCTAAACCCCAGACTTTCACATCTTTAGGAATGTATTTAATACAAGTCACCTGACTCTGGCTATACATGATCAATAAACAGTTTTATACCTAGGCACTGACTGCAGTCAGACATTTTATATAAGTATTTTTATTTTTAAGTGACCAGCAACAGTTTTACCACACAAACTCTAATCTATTAATCTCCAGTCTTAACATATGCATAGTTAGCTTTAAAAATCAAGGGATATCCTTACTAAAGAAAACTGATTCTTGTGATAACTGTCAGAAAAGTAACAAGTCAAAGTAATCTCTGATAATTCTGGAGAGATACTTCCACAAAAAATGATACCCTGAATACAATGCTTGCTGTGTCCGAGGTCCCCATAAAAATACGTCAGGGAGGCGAATGCCTTGACTGTAAAATGAAATCCTGCAGCATGACAATCCTCCATTAGGCCATTTTAGAGAATAAGTAATTGGAAGGTAGTAGTTTATTTATTTAACCTTTGATGACAGAGTAGGTGCACTGTCCTGGATGCCCATGTCAAGGATGACCCTGGTAATAACCAGAAAACAAAAGGAAGTATTTTTGCCGAGTAACAAACTTTTGGGCTATTAGATCAGCTTTTATGATTTTAGAGATGGTCTTTTCACCAGAGCTTTCTGGAATTTGTTTCTATGAACGATAGCCTTTGTTTTGTAAGAGAATAGGTTATAGATTTTAAGAATAGTTTGTTTTTGAGACTTTGGTAGTAGTTGCACATCATGTTGTGGGGGAAGGTGGGTTATGCAGTAACAAGGCGCCATTAGTAAGAGTGAGGCAATGGCATTAGTACAGTAGAAAATCTTAAGATAGTGTCAAAACATTTTTTCTAGTTTCTGGGTGAGACTGTTTTTTGTTTTTGTCAGTCTGGTCTAATCTGGATAAGGCATTTTAACATACCACAGACGTACACTGACATTTCCATTATTACATCAGAAGAGGTAGTGCCATTATCAGCAACTTCTAAAAACAACCTCAAGGTTATGCTGTTGACGTCTTAACAAGAAACTGCGCTCACTGGAAGCAGTCCTCGCCTTGGAAGATGCAAACATTTGTGCAGTCACAGAGACCTGGTTCAAAGTTGTGGAGAGCATCCCAGCCATACCAGGTTACACCTCCTTCCACATGTTCAGACTACAAACTGAAGGCATGAAAACTAAAGGAGGTGGTGTATCAATGTTAATTAAAGATAAATACACCTCCAGATTGGTTAAACAGTATGATTCCCTGGAGATACTTCAGGTACAATTAACTGCTGGTAGGACACCTGTTCAAGTCATTGCCAACTACAGGACCTTCTCCATGAATCAGAACACCCACTCTGCCTGTTTTGTTCTACTTGAGTCTGTCAAGATACATCCATCACCATGGTTTTGGGTGACTTTAACTACCCATCCATTGACTGACTGGTAAATTACTTGTGCACAAACTCACTTGCCCAAAGGTTCCTCGACTTTGTTAACTCCAGTGCCCTGGACCAGCTGGTTGTCACCCCCAAGAGGGGTGTCAACATTCTGGATCTGGTGCTTACCAATATGGGGGAACCACAGTAGCACCCCCACTGTGAGGTCTTCCCTGCTGAGATCTGACCACAAATCAGTCTCATTTGAAGTAACTGTCGCACTTGCTCCCCCCCCTGCAGCAACTAAACTATAAAAATCTTCTTCAAAGCAAATTATAATCTCTTACAGGATGGTATAAATAGCTTCACTGCACCTCCCCCCTCAGATGGAACTGGCAACTAAGCCGAGTTCTACACCAATGCTTTATACAAACGCATGTATAACTGCATTGGCTCAGCCGTACGTGATAGGACCAAAACAAGCTCCTTAAGGAAGTGCAAACCTGCCTGGTGAACAACTGCCATTAACAGGCTGTACAATAAGAGGAAGAAATTGCTGCCTAAGAGGTAAGAGGGAGCAAGCCCTAAATTGGAAACACTCCCTCCTCAGCTTAAACAAGCAAATAAGACTTCTTGTGAAGTCCTCCAAAGTAAACTACGAATCCAAATTAACTTCCTCAACTAAGGAGAGCCATAAGGCATTCTTTAGTTACATCCATAACCTAAAAGGAAAGGCCCAGATTTGTGCCGAACTGGTAGTTAATGGTGTCACATATACTGAGCCTGTGGAGATTGCTAACCTGTTGGCCAACGGGTTCTGTGAAAACTTCACTCCCCTGTCCCCAACACACGTACCTCATGACATCTCTACCACCTGTCCCCTACCTTGATCTCTAAAGAGCAGGTCGTAAACACCCTCTCTAAGGCCAGAAACACAGCATCTGAGGGACCTGATAACATCCCAGGCTGTGTCCTACAAGGGCTCCAATAAGAATTGGCAACACCACTGGGTACTCTTTTCAGTCATACTCTTAAGCACCAGCTTTGTCCCAGCTGAATGGGAAATGGCCACTGCTATTCCTTTATATAAAGTTGGTGCTTCCACTGACCCTGGGAACTGTAGACCTATTAGCCTGACTAGCCTTATCTGCAAGGCCATGGAACGAATCATCACAGACCTTATCAACAACGGTATATGTAATCTCCAAACACTTGACCCTACTGCAGTTTGGATTTGTCAAAGGGAGGTCATGCCTGTTAAACCTGATGGACTTCTTTGAGACAGTCACCAAGGCCCTGGAAAAGGGGAAATCTGTGCATACAGCCTACCTAGACTTAGTCAAGGCTTTTGACATTATCCCCCACAAATTTACCCAGCTAGGTATCAACCCTTGTATTGTTTGGTGGGTCATTAACTGGCTCACTGATAGAACACATATAGTCAAAGTAGGGGAATCCACCTTCAGCAGCAGACCTGTAACCAATGGTGTTCCACAGGGATCAGTCCTGGAAACTTTATCTATCTGTTTGTTTGTTTGCCTGCCAGGATAGTCCGGCTAGACAACAAGTGTCCATTTTCAGCGGAGTCCTGGGGAGAAAAGCTCCATACAATTACTTAGAGAAAAATTACAAAAAAGTTACAAGAAAAATTTATAGAGTAAAATTACAAAATAGTAGTATAAAGATTTGTTGACATTACAATAGCTTATATACAATATGATGACATTACCCAGTTTGGGATGAACATGCATATGACATAATGTACAATATATATGCAGTAGACAGTTAAGAACCTAGGTAGAGAGTTTCCTCTACAGTTTGGAATTTGTTTAGGTTCATAGGTAGATACTAGGCTATCTGCCCTAGGGCATTTATAAGCCTAGCCAGAGTGTATTTGGTTTCCGCCTCCCTATTAGATTAGCCTACTGTGCCTCTGTAAAGTAGGTCACAGAAGGTACCCTTTTAAGATTAGTTTACTGTGCCTCTGTCTAGCAGGGACACAGAAGAGATCCCAGGGGTGAATTTGCGATTTCCCATCCACGCGTCCAAATTTCGCTTGAAGAGGGTCAACGAGGGGCTATGTCTAACATGAATTGGGATTCTATTCCAGAGTGAGGGGAGCCAATGGGAAATTGAATCTGTCCCTCCAGCATGTCCTATTTATTTTTGTGCTGAGGTTTAGGTCCCTGGATAGTGTAGCTCTAAGGGACTTGGATTTTTTGAGGTGGAGCATGTCCATTATTTCTGGGTTTGACATGGCTTTGTACGTCAGGCATAGATCGCCTCTGAGTAGGCGGTAAGCAACTGAGTAGAGCTAGAGTTTCTTTAGTCGAGCTGCATAGGACATCTGTTTGTAGCCCATGATCCTCTTGGTGAGGTACTTTTGGGGACTCTCCAGTTGCTGCAGGTGTGGGGTAAGGTACATCCCAAACGGGGCATTGTATTCAATTATGGGCCTGATGATGTAGAGGGGCACAATGACCTCTCTTGATCTAGATGCGAACCCTTTCGTGATAAGGTGGGCTATATAGAAGGTCTTTCTAACCACTTTGGTAACGTGATTATCAAAGGAGAGATTACTATCTACTTGGTCCCCAAATCTCTAATTACTTCTTCCGTACTTAATGGATTAACACCTATGTGGTAATTTGTGGGCACCTTGTTTTTCCCAAATTGGATGACTATGCACTTTTTAGCATTTAGCCTGAGGCCGTGGCTCTGGCACCAAGCATCCGTCTCTGTGAGACCCTTTTGGAGGATGCTTGTGTCAGCTGGAGATTCGATTATGGCCCCCAGTTTGCAGTCATCTGCGAACTTTGTCAGCCATAATCCCCCCATGTTAGCCTGAACCTCAGAGAAGTATATACCGAACAAGAGAGGTCCCAGAACTGAGCCCTGTGGGACGCCACTTGTAACTGGTTTGGATTCGGACATGGCACCTGCGATTCTGACCATGTGGGTTCTATCTCTGAGCCAGTTTGCAACCCATCTTGTGATATAGGGGTTGATATTTAAGCTGGTAAGCTTATTTATGATGCCCGAGTGGGGCATTGTGTTGAAGGCTTTTGCGAGGTCCAGGTAGGCTGTGTGGACTACCTTGCCCTCATCTATGGCTTTGGTAACTGTTTCAAAGAAATCAACTAGGTTTAAGAGGCAAGATCTGCCCTTAACAAAGCCAAATTGGGTAGGGTCCAGTGTCTGGAGGCTCCCAATGTCTTTGTTTGAGTTCCATGATAATATGCTCCATAGCTTTACAGACCAGACTAGTCAGGCTTATGGGGTGATAGTTTCCAGGGTCTGTTGTGGCACCACCTTTGTGGAGTGGGACCACTGTAGCTGTATGCCATTCTTTGGGTACATATCCTGTAGTAAGGCTAAGTTTGAACAGTGACTTAATGTGAGGGTTCAGTTCTTCTTGGAGCTCGTGTAAGACGCAGCCTGGGACACCGTCCGGTCCCATAGATGCTGTGTTTTTTGCTTTGGAGAGGGCAGCTTTCACCTGTGCATCTGTGATGTCAGGGAGGTCACGTTCAGTTGGGATAGGCATTTGCTCCTTTGGGGGGGAAGGGGGGGGGAGTTTGCGCTGCAGCTGTCTGCCAGGATGTTGGCTATGTCTGTAGGTTAGGTATATTTTGTACCGTTATGCAACAATTCAGAGCATGTCTGGGAGTTTCCGCCCATGTTCCTGACATAACTAAAGAAGGCCTTGTGATTATCTTTAGTGTCTAGGGCAATTCTCCAAATGGAATTTATTTCTCCAAAGTACAAGCAAAAACTAAAGGTCTGTGGCTAGCAAAGTTTGCTGATGACCGCAAACTGGGAGCAGGTCGTAGAATCTCCAAATGATAACATCCTACAAGAGGGTCTTAAACAAATGCTTGGTGCCAAAGTCATGGCCTTAAACTCCATGCAGAAAAATGTAATATCATCCCTTTCATTAAGAGCGATGTTCTTGCTAACTACCACATCAATGGCAAAACCCTACGTATGGACTCAGTGATGAGAGACCTGGGCACACAGGTTGACAGCAACCTTACCTTTGATCACCATGTCTCCACAGTGGTAAGAAAGGCATTCTATATTGCTCATCTCATAAGTAAGGGCATTGCCTCCAGAAAAAAATAAGTTATAACCTCCCATTACTCATCCCGTCAATTGAGTACAACACCCTTTTTGGTATGTACCTTTCCAAGCACCTGCAGCAATTGAAGAGACCACAAAGGTTCCTCACAAGGAAAATTCAAGGTCTTCAGCATCTGTCCTATGTGGATCATCTGAAATCACTGTCACTATTCTGTTTCATACAGACTACTCCGAGGCGATCTCTGCTTTGCATATAAGGCAATCTCTGACCCTGCTTTATTGGAAATGCTGCAGATCCATAAGTCAAATGGTATGTGGGTTACTCGCTCTAAAGACCTTAACGTGGTGTGTGACATCCCGCTGGAGGGACGGATTTGTCTCCCAGAGGTTAGCACACCTTTGGAACAGACTCCCACCTCATGTCAAACAGAGTACCTCACTGGCCCTCTTCAAATGCAGTCTGGATGATTGGATAGGTAACTGTAAATTCACCCCAGGAGTACCACCGGTGTCCCTCTTGGACAGGGGCAATAGGTGCTTATCATGGAAATAAGGGGAGAATTTGGCTAGGCTTGTAAGGGCCCTAGGGCCAATAGCTTAGTAACTTCCTATGATCTTAAGATCTTCTGCCCAGGGCATAAGCATTAGTGTTTCTAGACAGTGCATCACTAAGTAATTGTCCAAATGCTTTGTCTTTTTTGACAGAGATTGTAAATATGTGAGTTGTTCCTGAAGGCCCACTTTCCAGGGGCAGCATTCACCTTTGTGACTTTTTTCAAGATGTGAAATATATTTCTGAAATAGCAATAGGGTTTACTTTGCAAGCCTTGACTAACTTCTCAATATCTAGAACTTCCTTTTCCAGATTGTTTTTTAGACAATATATTTCCTTGTGTCCCTGTCCGGTAAGTTGGTCAAAAGATTTGCTTAAGACTTGTCCGAAGGGTATTCTGCTGACAGAATGTGTTAGAATCCGGTATAGCTGTGTGAGGTGCTCATAACCTTAGGGTTGGGAAACGGTATGCTGGCAATATGGCTTCTTTCCTCCAGCCCCCCTGCATCTTAAAGTTGATTGCATTTCAGAGGAGACGTGCTCACAGTGAGCTTGTTTATTTTTATTTATTTATTTATTTATTTATTTATTTATTTATTTTTTTACCTTCCCACAAAGCTAAGTCAAAACTATACAAACTTCATCTAGCATCTACTACACACACTCTCCTCACTAAAAACCTGCTTTGTTCTGGAGATATCCATCCCAGCCCAGGCCCCTCTTCTTCTCTCCCCACCCCCACTCTCCCCAAAACTACCTGTACACTGCCCCCATCTTAGTACTCTAACAGTCGCAACAGTCATCTCCATTCAAATACTTAACTATTTACTCATTGAATATTTAGAGTCTAGCAAATAAAGTTACTGAGTTCATAGGTTCATACTAGGCTATCTGCCCTAGGGCATTTATAAGCCTAGCCAGAGTGTGTTTGGCTTTCGCCACCCATTTTAAATTAATTTTGCTATGCCCTTTTTCAAGGTTAGTATACTGTGCCTCTAACAGTGACACAGAAGTGATACCCAGGGTAAACCTACTATCTCCCATCCACTCATCAAGATTCATCTTGAGAGTCAATGAGGGACTCTGTTGCACTCATGGGTAGCTCTCAATACCCCTCACATCCTCTCCCTATCTGAAACCTGGCTCAAGCCACAAATCTCAAATAGTGAAATACTCCCACCAGGTTATAATATCTTCCGATCTGATAAACATGTAAAAAAAGGGGGTGGCGTGGCCATCCTCTACTCAAACAACCTTAACCTCTCACATTACCCTTCCCCAATTCCTGACTTCCTCCCAGCTGAAATCATCATCCTTAACTGCCATCTGAATCCCCACAAAAAAACTTGCAATTGCCTCCATCTACCTTCCTCCTGGTAACAATTTGCCCATTCTTGAAAACATCCTATCTTGGTTCTCCCACAACATACCATATGAGACCCTTATCCTTGGTGATGTCAACACTGATTGGTCCAAACTCACGATTGACTCCCCCCAACTCAGTATCCACCTACACGGCTTCCACCAATTTATAACATCTCCCACTCGCTTCCATAAAAATTCCACCAACAGCTCCATCATAGACTGGATCCTTACCAGTTCCCCCCACCAATACCACAATCCCACCACCTTACCTGACTCCCTCAGTGATCATCTCCCTACCACCATCTTAAGACACTACTCCCATATTTCTGCACCCCACCTTATCAAAGACTGTTGAAAACTATCGACTTTCAATTCATCCCAGTTTAACTCCATTATCCACAACATAGATTGGGCCATCCTAAAACACCTCCTACTAAACAATGCTGTAAGCACTTTCAATAGCATCTTCATGAGTACTCTAAACTCCTTAGCTCCCTCTAGGAAGATCAGAGTAAAGTCAAATCATGTTCCCTGGCTCTCCAAGGAGACTAGGTCCCTTATGAAACAAAGAGATAGTGCTTGGAAAACCTGGACTAAAACTAAACAACCACATCTTCTTCAAAAATACAGGCAACTGAGGAACCTTGTAAAAACATACAACTAATGACAAAAAGTTAGACTATAGCTCTGCTCAGCTTAACAACAAATCCAATCCTCGAACATTTTGGTCAACTCTCAACAACATCCTGTATGCTGGAAAGCCCTCTAATCCCTCCCCATACCCTAACTCTTCCTCTCCGGAAACAACTACCCTTCTGAATAAACACTTTATCTCTTCCATCCAAAATCTGGTAACCTCTAAGCCAAACTCTACTTTGACACCCACCCCTCCAAGTCCCACTAACACAACTTTGTTTTCATTTGAGCCAGTTCCCATTACATCAAATCTCTACTACTCAAGCTAAAACCTTGCTCTCCTTCCACTGACAATCTATCTTCTACATTCCTCAAACTTGCTGCTGACTCAGTTGCCTATCCTATATCTATACTAATTAATCAATCTGTTCTGGAATCAACTGTCCCCACCCTTTGGAAATCTTTCTTTAATATCCCTCTTCTTAAAGGTGGAAACTCCACTGACCCCTCAAACTACCAACAAATTGCCATTCTGTCCTCCCTCTCCAAGATATTAGAAAAATGTATTCACTCTCAGCTTCTCAATCACCTCCTCATGCACCACTTACTTACTACCCAACATGGATTTCAACCTCACCACACACCATCACTGCCCTCCTCTCCTTCACTCAGATCATTGCAGAGGCCCTAGACAACAATAAACTCATTTCCTGTCTCTTCCTAGATCTCTCCAAAGCCTTCAATACTGTCTCTTATCCTCTACTACTATCCAAACTCGCAAATCTCCACCTATCCCCCTCCGCACTTGCCTGGTTTAATAGTTACCTATCTGTCTGGCAGTGAACAATCTGTCAAATGGCTGTCATCCTCCTCACCTTTCCTTCCAATCTCCACTGGTGTTCCCCAAGGCTCCATCTTGGGACCCCTTTTGTTTAATGTCTTCACCAATGATCTTTACACCTCATGCAAAAAGTCCTCCCATATTCAGTATGCCGACGACTCTACATTTATATCCATCTCAAATAATATTCCTGAACTACACTCCCTGACCCAACAAGCCCAACAGTCATGATGATAGATTAGGTAATCTTTTTCCATCGAAAGTAACCTTTTCATACAGTAGATATTCTAACTTGAAGGAAATCTTGAGTGTTAGAAAGAGAGGTACATCCAGAAGGAATATTAGAAAGGGCACATACAGTTGTGGAAGATGCAAGATTTGCAGCCGGGTAAAAAATTTGGATGGCATTAAAATTAATGGTGTCACATACAGGGCGCTTGAATATTATGACTGCAATTCCACAGGGGTGGTGTATATCATAGGTTGTGGATGTTTGCAACAGAAATGGTACATAGGACAAACAACCAGAAAGGTTAAGCTCAGGATCCTTGAGCATTTGGGTGACATAAGACACAGAAGATTGGAAAGTCCAGTAGGGAAACATTTTTGTGAGGTGCATGGGGGGGTTCCAGAGGGATTTATATTTAGTGTGCTGGGTAAACCCAATATACTGGGGAGCAAGGATGTGTTTCGTGAAAAATTATTGCAGATGGAAACTAGATTTATTCTAAATTATAAAACTTTGTTTCCTCATGGGTTAAATTTGGAATTTTAACATGGTGTTTCCACATATTTCACAGAGTATAGTTGTTGTTTAAAAATGAATCAAACATGAATTTATAAAGTTTAAGTATTTGTAAAACAGATGAATTTGTAAAATATTGGCATGACAGATGACTTATAAAAGTGTTTTTGCAGGCATGTTTAATTAAAATAGAACATCGTATGTAAGGATATCATATGAATGCATTTATATGAAAGTTTAAACTATTTTGCCATATTTAAAAAGATTGTTCCAAGATGCAGGTTAGAGTGTTGTAATAATAATTAACAATAATAATCAGCATTGATGGGTTAATATGCATCAATGATTCAATTAAGTATGATATAAAAAGGGTGGTGTTTGAAGCAGTAAAATGTATTCCAGGAGAAGGCGAAGGCCGAGGTACCAGAATTAAAAGAATTTTTCAAACCTACAGTGGATGTGTTCCTGTTTCGTATATTTGATGAATTTTGGCGTTTGGATGGAGTAGAGGTGTTGTATGTTTAATGTCTTCACCAATGATCTTTACACCTCATGCAAAAAGTCCTCCCATATTCAGTATGCCGACGACTCTACATTTATATCCATCTCAAATAATATTCCTGAACTACACTCCCTGACCCAACAAGCCCTACTATCCACCGAACAATGGCTCTCTCACAGCCTACTGATCCTAAATCCCAAAAAGACCAAACTCCTACGTTTCCTTCCCCGTTCTCTTTCTCATCACAAAACCTTCTTTTTTTTATTACATCTTCTAACAATACAACTATCCAACCTGACACCCGCACAAAACTCCTAGGGGTCATTATCGATGATGAACTAAAGTTCAGCCTACACATACTCCAGTGTATAAAAAAAACAAACCAGAAACTAGGTCTGCTATATCGGAACAAAAAATTCCTAACCCCTGAATCTAGATTTACCATGGGCCAGGCACTCCTCCTCCCCTCCCTCTTATATGCCGCCCCAGTTCTAACCAATATCCGGGCCTCCATTCTTAACAAACTCCAACAGATTTACCATAAAATAGCCAGATTCATTACTAACTCCCCATACAACTCACACCACTGCATTTCTTTAAACTCTCTTTAATGGCTTGAACTTCCCCAATTTCTGCTATCTTATCAATTTCATAAGCTACACTCTTCTTTATAAAACTCCTGTCCATCTCTATCTTCCTTAGTCTCCTTCTACATCCCATCCCGGACCCTCCATACTTCTAACCACCAATTACTTGATGTCTACCACCCAAAAAGGTCAGTAGGCAAACTACTCTACAAACACTCCCTTGTCCATGCTTGGAACAAACTTCCCCTTGACTTGCGTTCAATCTCCCACACCTCACACTTTAAAAATGAACTAAAAGCTTATTTTCTCAATTCCAGGACCTGCCCTTGCCATGACCTCACCTTGTCTTCCTTCCCTTTATGTACCCTCATGAGGTCCATACTTAGTACCTCATTACACCTCTCTTTCCAATGTGTCTTACTATGCATTTGCATAATTTTATACGAACAAAAACATTTTCTTGTTAACCTATTGAACTATATCAATGTAAAATTATGTTACTATGCTTCTTTTTAATGCAACTTTAACTTTATGCATGTAATCCAACATATGTGAAGCTTTTTGCTATAACTGCTATTATATTAATATTGTTTAAAATTGTATTTGTTTAAAAATGTACTACTGGAGCTTTTCTCTTCGGATCTCCACTGAAAATGGGCCACAAGCCCAGTTAACAAATGTCAATAAATAAATTTTGGATTATTATTGTGCCACACTAGCATGGGTTCACAGTTGGAGGCATCTAGTCGGATCAAGTGTTTAATGCTGCAGCCAAGGTAGCGGTCTTCATATATCAAGGGGAAGAGTGTGCACAAGCTGTTTTGGCATCTGAAGCATGGAAATAAGTCCTAAGAATGCTCCTGCTGTCATTGTCATCTTACAGGTCCAAGGTTATGGTGATTACCCTGCATAACAGTTGCTTATCCATTTTTAAATGCATTGCCTCTTAATATGTGGGTGCATTCTCGTTGCTGCTATTTTGATCAGTGATAATTCAACTCAAATTTTATGTCTAGTCATAATTTTTTAAAACTTGATGTTTTCTCATCTTTGGTCTCTAATATTGAATGTTACCCTTTCAATATGTAACAGGTACATAAAGTTTTGAAATGCATTACTTATAAAGCCATTTCCTTTCTCAGCTCCAAGTCGATCATACATAAATGCTAAATCATTTGAGGGAGAAACTCCATTATTTCTTGCTGCCAGAAACGGAGCTTTGAAAAGTGCAGAAGTTCTTTTGAAAGCTGGTGCTGATCCCAATGAAAGTGCTGATGAAGAAACAGCATTGTTTGTAGGTAAGCTGTGGTTAGTGAACACTGTGCATTTTATTAGGACTTGGCTTGCCTCATCTCAACAGGTCATGTAGAAATGAAGTACTGAAAAGCATCCACACTTCTGTCAGTGTATTTTGAAAATTCTATCATTTGGGAGGTTAATTACTTTAAAAGTCTTTATTTATTTGTACTGTGCTATTTTTTTGTCTGATATAATGCCGTTTTCAATATGTACCTATCTAAATGCTTGGCAGACTTTGAATTACACAGAGCTTGTTACTAGTCCTTACTGGAACACTCTGGATTCTGATACTTCACTGGATCTTGATGAAGTTCAAACATTGCTATCTTCCAATCCCTGCACTGCTTTGGTGCTCCCTTCATTGAACTGAGCATAGTCTGGTGTTCCTTCTAGGGAGCTTCACCTCTCTATGCAGTGTGATCCTGGTGGCCATTGCTAAGTGCTTTTTACAGGTTTACAGATTTGAGTTACTGAAGGTGGGGAAGGATTATTAAACTTCTGTAAGTTTTGATAATATCACAAGCCTGGACTACATACAATTTAGCCCCTGCCTCCATGGTTTCCTTTATTTTCTTCCCTTCTAATATAGAGTTGTTTCCCCACTCCAGGTTGCTACTGCCAGCATTTATATGTTGGTGCAGCTGAATCTCAAGCTACTCTACTTGGGAAGCATTAGACATTTTATTTTATTTTAGTTGACTTTTATTTACCTGGATAGTCCGACTTGACTTGGTAGTCCATTTTCAGCAGAGGCCCAAGGGGAAATGCTCTACTAGTTAGTTAAACAAGCACACATTTTCATATTGGTATACATTTTGAGACTTTCCTTCACAGATAGCCCACTGGCTTCCCAGGCTTTTTATCAAGCTTTTGCTACTGGTTTGAGAGTATGGGCTAAGTCTGGCTCCCTATTGAAGTATCTGTACTCTGACTGCAAAGTTCTGAAAAACACAAAAATAATAGGAGAAGAGCGAATATCAAAGATTGCACTTCTCATTTAAACTTGTATTTGCAGGGGGCAGTCTCCCCATACACTGCCCATGTGGGATTAAGCCCCCAACACCCCCTGAGCTTACATAAACCAACTCTGAGTTTGCTGTACCTCAGAAAAAAGGGAATATTCTGGACTTTGTATGTAACTCTGGATTTTTCGGTATTTGGTCTTCAGATTTAGAGACTCCTCGATCCAAGTCCTGTTTTTTTAAACAGTTACCTTTAACCTTTTCTCCAACAGATTGGCTGTAAATAAAATTTGTTTTTAAATGCTCATTAAGTGTGAAGATGTTACAGAAGCAGTCATTGTAATAATACAGTAATGGTCAGTGTTCTGCTAGATGCACATTGTTTCAAATTGGAATTCAAAGAAGCAATTTATTTTTGTAGTTCATTTCAAAAGCAAATGTTCTTTAGAGCAGAGTACTGCAACATTTAGTTAAGCAAATGACAGTTGAGATCAACAGGAAAGGCATGATTTTGCATGACTAGAATGATTTACCGACATAGGCTTCACCCTTAAGGGTAATGGTAGTTACAAGAGGCAAACTGGGCATTATCCATTGATTGGAAGAGGTCATGTGTTATAACATGGAATTCTCACCCTTTATATATAATTATAATCCCCTGAGGGTTGTATTAGGACCAGCATCCTCCAATAGGGCCTTTCCTAAACAAGCAGCTGGTGTCATGACCATGCATCAATCCACAACCCCTTTTTCCCGTTTTTGCATGAGGTCAATGTGTCATCTCACCAGTGACAATCATCTAGAGCCAAGGTTTACACCACCGGGTGGCTATCCTTCCTGTGGTCGTTCTTCCACACCACACACTCACACCTATGACCATTTTAGAGTGCCCAATCCACATACTCTGTCTTTGGAATGTAGGAAGAAACCCACGCAAACACATTGAGGACATACAGACTCTGCACAGAAGGCACCCCAGTCGAGAATTGAACTGGAGAACCTCTTCATGAGAGGCAATAGCACTGTCTGTTGTATCACTGACTAAATGCTGAGACTTGTAGAATAGTGTCCTTTGGCAAGCACGACTGTCCTTTCTTGTAACTATCACACAACACACCACTGAACGTTGATAACTTAGTTGAGGATCTAGGACTCTATATCGACAATGAACGTCCCCTTAATTGATGGATATCCACTATTTTAAGAAAGTCCTTTTTCATCACACAGCTTGTCTTAAAATATTCCACAACACTTAATGTCCCTTTCTGGTTTTGTTATGTATAAAATAATATCATCTGCAAATAGAACCAGCTTTTCCTGACCACCATACCAATTATGTCCTTGAATTTCCGAGTCCCTTATTTTCTGTGTCAGTGGTTCTAAATATAATGTAAACAACAAAGGGGAGAGCATACAGCCCTGCATGGTTCCGCTACTCAAGCAGAAATTATCAGAGAGGACCCCACCCACTTTAAATTTTGCCTCAGATAATATAATTGCATCAGGGAAAGCAAAATCTTCCATTGTCCTGCTCATGAAGTCTCAGTCTACTCTGTCGGATGCTTTCTCTGCATCAAGATCTACCAATAACAGTAGTATTTTCTTACATTCTGCTTCTGTCTGGATTATCAGTGTTCTGTTAATATTGTCAAATGTTTGCCACCCTCCACAAAACTACACTGATCCATATCTATCAATTTTGGTGTCACTTTTGCCATTCTTTTAGTGATTATAGAGATAAACACTTTATAATCATGGTTTAGTATTGAAATGGGCCTGTATGAAGCTGGATCCAATGGATCTTTAGGCATTACCATTAACACCTTCTTCCAGGATGCTGGTACTTCTCCTCTTAAAATACTGTCAAACAAAACCTTCCAGATCATTATCAGCTTTTTTCCCTCTTAGTTTCCAAACTTCCACAAGAATACCATCTATTCCTGGGGACTTTCCTGTAGATTGGTTATACATAGCCATTTTTATCTCAGCTCTTCGTCTCCTAACTGTTAGTAATTGAGCCTCATCTGCTTCTAACCTTAGCATATTTAATCCTTCCATAAACATTTCTATTTGTACCTTTTTCTTGATTTCCATATGTCTCTGCTTTATACAAACTTTCATAAAATTTCCAAAATATTTCTAATATTTATACAGGATCTCTTATCTTCCCCAAGCTTGGTGACTGCCCTTTCCACTTTTTGTTGCTTGAGCCGTTGCGCTAAAAGTTTTTTTTTGTGCTCTAGAATTATCAAAAAACAGTTGCTTAACATCAGTCTTTCTAAACTCTGTGCATATTATTGAGGTAATCCCTTACTTTCCGTTTAGCATTCTGCAGTTGCTTCTTTTTTCTTGCTTGTTCTGAGAAATTCCCCCCATTTTGCAATACTTCACATTTGTCAGTCCCTCGAAATAATTACTTCTCTGCCTTTCCATTATTTGTACCCTAATTTTAAACTCCACTTTAATTTTATCCCACTCCCTAGTTAAATTCCTCTCTTTTCGACCAATAGGTGGGAAAAGCGCCAGTGTCTCTTATTTCATTACCTTGTGTTTTTATTTTAGTTATTATTGGCGCATGATCTGAAATAGTTATTGGGTGTGTTTTCAAGACCTTCAATTAAATGCACATGTTCCTGTAAGATATTAATTCTGTTTAGCCTAGCCCAGTTTTTGTATATTGGAGAATATGTAAATTCACTCCGAATTTCTAGTACTGAATTCACATCTTCCATGCCAAACATTTTCATAAATTTCTTCAAAAATCTTTGTAATAGTTTCCCTTCTAGGCCCCCCAGACACCTCTTCATTGTTGCAAACCAAATTCCAGTCTTCACCTATAAGTAATAGCCCTTGCTGAAAGCTGATTATTTCTCCCAGAATTTTCTTAAGCTCCATTATAGCAGCTTTAGGTGGAATGTAAATGCATGCCAGTATAATATTTTAATAGTTGTTGGAAGTATCTTCCAACCAGTTTAGTTCTTCATGTAATATAGGTAGTATATATTTTACAAGTAAAGATGGATACAATGACTGCCTGGATTATTGACAAGGTTATAGAGACTGTCATCTTCATTAAAACTGTGTGTTCTGATAATATCCCTGTGATATCAAATCAAAATGACATATTAGTATCTCTCTTTTTATTGTTCACCAAATCCATCAGTGTTGGTAACTTACTAAGTAGATATATAGAAGCAAGTGAATTTTGTTCCACTCCATAAAGGTGGAACAAAATTAGACCCTGAAAATCCCATAAGCTTAACCTTCACCCTTTATAAAAGTTACGGAAAGTGCCTGGCAGTTTGGCCCAGGCAATTGTAGTTGTAAACTGCTAAAAAACGTCCTACTGGATTCCAGAATTAGATTTCTTCAGATGTTCATCATATGGATTACTGCTGCAGTTACCTTGGTTATATGGGTTATATCCTGCTAAAGATATAAAAGCCAGTCAACTTCTAAAGTTTCAGGGCACCTTCCACACACCCAGACCATTAGTCATATTTGTGATGAGCTTAGTAAAAGTCACATTTGGGTGCTAAGCCTTTCAGAGCTTTCTTGATGCTGAAGAGAATGCTTCTCTCGCAGGCTTTCAAGAAGTGGCAGTCTGCTAATGCTGCATTACTGAGCAGGTAAGTTCTCTTCAATGTAAAAAAAACCCCAAAACAAACAACAAAAAAAAAACTTCCACTTTACTTTTATTCACATAAATTACTTTTCCTGTAAAATAATTACTTTAAAACTTGAATAAGTGTCTGCGATGACTTTAAAAGGGAACATCAATTTTTGGGGTTTTTTTTACATTTCCGGTAAAATGTTAAAATTTAAGCTTTTTCTCAGGTTAAAGTTGTTACCCCATCCCTCAAAAGGATATTAAGTGTGTAAAGTGCTTTTTACTGTGTTTTTATTGGGAAACATTACATTTTTAGTACTTGCCTGTTTTGCCGACTACTGCTTCTAGGCTTCTCTGGGAATGCGGTATAGTTTTTGACTTAACCATGGAACAACCCACCAGATGTTCTTCATGTTTCACTGTTGCAGTCATCACGTCTGGGTTATCCCTGCCAGGATAGCTCTCGGCCGGCCCGAATACCAGAGGCCTAGTATTTCTGCGTCGGTTGCTGTCCCTTCAGGACTGATGTCAGGTCGCCAGTAGTATAAAGTAAGGCAGCCGACACCATTACATCAGTCTTTCTTGCCGCGGGGCCTAAAGCAGAAGCAGTTCGCACGAGTGCCGGTTGACTGCTACCTGAGTTTTGTCTTCCGAATTGAAGCTGAAGTCTTCTAAAGCTAAGTACCCCGTTGGGGATCCTTTTTTCTTGTACTAACCGATGTCACAAAAAGTTAACAATTGTCTCACCTGTGGAAAGCAAATACCACACCGAGACTTTCATTCTTACTGTGTCACTTGCTTAGGCCCAGACCATGACATCTCCCGCTTTCGTTTTTGTGCTTTGTTCAATGCCACAACTATATGTCGTGCCCTTATTGTAGCTAGATATTTTCACTTACAATCCTCGAATTCCGGTATGGCTTCGGTAAGCCATCAGGCAGCAGATCGTCAGAAAAAAACGTAAGGATAAAGACAGAGACCGCACAGGTCCAAACCTACCGATAACGTTTCCGTTAAACTAGTAGTCAGTTCTCCGGTCCTCAGTGAGGCTCTTTTTGCAGTCCCTGATGCCCGCTTCTGTGGATTTGCAGGCCACTACCAAGACCCTTTAGGAGTCCGGTATGCTGCAAAACTCCTCTTTGACTAAGGATCCTGTGGTTGTCTCTCCCTTGGATGGGTCTAGAGCCGCTGAGCAGGCACTGGCTTCCGAGGAAGTACTTCGCACTACAGATTCTTGACATAAACCGACGTCTTTTATGTCTACCGTTCTTGCGAAAACTACCGAGTTTCTAAGGCCCAGGGTACGAACCACATCCAAGAAACCGACGACCCAATCTCGGGCACCTGCTTCCTTGCCTCAGTCTCAATTGCTTAAAATGGCAGAAGACCTTATCATGCTGATCAGGGGAAGCCAAGCTACCCCTTCCAAAAGAGAAGGATATCTGTCCCCAGTAGTTTTATCTGAAGAGGAGTCTGATGACTCTGATGCATATGAATATGAAGAAATGCCACCCCTCTCTGCTTATGAGGATTCTGATGCAGAGGACTGCATTCCTTCAGCCTCTCCCCCTGAGGACAGTTCCTTTGGGAAGCCCTTCATACCTGAAGGGAGCATTTCTAATGGGAATGTCAGAACTACCCTCAGTCTAAAAAGAGACTCGGGGAATTCTTAGATCTTCCACAGTACAGACCCCTGGCCATTCCCCCAGTCCTGGATGTTGTGGACGATGTTTTCCTGGAATCCAGTTTGACTCCTGGCACCCTCCATCCTGCACTTAGAAAACCAGACCAGTATTACAGAGTCCCTGACTCGCACAAATTTCTTTTTAAAAATCCTACTGCTGACCCTGAGGTAATTTCTCAAGAGCCTAAAGGAATTAAAGCAATCTCTGCTAAGAATCCCACCCCCTCAGATAGGAATTCCCGAGCACTAGACAGATGGGGTAAAAATGTATACACCTCTGCTACTCTTGCTATCAGAGCACTAAATTGCCAGTTCCATATGCTAAAATTTCAGCAACATACCCTGGAACTCCTCAAAGAAAGTGTCTTCCTTTCCTGCTTGTGCAGAATCTAAAGTTACAAGAGTTAATGCATTCTGCAAGTCCAGTAACTAAACACACCTTGCACTGTGGTTTTGATGCCCTAGAAGCTTCTTGCAGGGCAGCAGTCACCGGTTCTGTCCTTAGAAGGCATACATGGCTTAAGGAGCAGCCCTTGCCAGACCATGTTGAATCTAAATTGTTGGATGCACCCTTGCACAAACACAGCTTATTTGGCACGAAGGCAGAGGAAGTCTTAAAAAAGATGGAAGAAAAAGCTAAATATATGCAGACAAGTTTATACAGGTCCAGCCACCCAGGTTCAGCAGGCATTGCCCCTCCAAGCACTGGTCCTTTCCTGCTCCCACCCGGTCAGTTTAGCCCAGACTCGGTGGAAGCAGACCCCCAAGACAGCAGCCACAGGGAATGCAGAGATCAAAACAGTGGATTTCATCCACTTCAAAAACAGGGAGTTCTAAGCCACCCCCTCATGGTAAGAACTCACAGTGACTCTCCTCCCCCACCCCCTCCCTCTGCCCACCTTCACTTTACCCCTGGGGGAGGAAAAGTCTCCTTTCATGCAAGCACCTGGGCCACCATTACCAACGACCGCTGGGTCCTCAACATAGTGTCCCAGGGATACAAATTTTCTTTCCACACCCTTCCAACTACAAAAAGGTTCCCAGATCCACTGCCAAACCAGTGGGCAGAGGTGCTAAAGAAAGTCCTTTACCTGTTCTCTATGAGGGCAATAGAGCACGTTCCTGTGGAACAGAAAGGCCAAGGTTTTTACTCCAGACTTTTTCTGGTACCCAAAAAGAGGGCACCTGGTGTGCCCCATCCTCAATCTATTCATTCTAAACACCTTCCTGGTGATACCAAAATTCAAAATGCTCACCCTCCAGCAGCTGCTACCCATACTTTCCAAGGATGCTTGACTAGCCACCCTAGACCTAAAAGAGGCCTACCTCCACATTCCTGTCAGGGAATCATGCAGGAAATATCTAATTTTCAGGGCAGATCTCTGCACTTCCCTTTGGCTTATCTACTGCTCCCAGAGTTTTCACAAAATGTCTGGCTCCGGCCAGTGCCTTTTGCAGACAAAGGAATATCCAAATTTACCCATACTTAGACGACTGCCTAATTCAGGCAGACAGTCAGGAAAAGCTGCTCAAGCACCTGGCCTTTGTAAAGTCTCTACTGACCTCCCTAAGGTACACAATCAACGAGAAGAAATACTAACAAGTACCCACCCAGAGGATTATATTCCTGGGAGTAAGCCTGGACTGACAGCCTACTTCTCTCAACTAGCCATCAGACCCAGTTATCTGCATGGAAAATCATGCAAGCTCTGTGGTTCATGGTATCTTGCATTCTACTCATTCCATATGCCAGACTGCATATGAGGAAACTTCAGTGGTACTTAAAAAGCCTTTGGTGTCAACACTCTCAAGACCTGGAAACTCTTATACCCATGATACCTTGCCTGAGAAAAGATTTTCTTTGGTGGGCAGCATGCTCCCACAACAAAGTACTACCTTTCTTACCATCCCCCGCCACCCAGACCCTCACCACAGACTCATCAGACTATGCTTGGGGTGCACACCTGGACGGCAGGTGCATACAGTGCCAATGGAGCCCAGAGCAAATCCATCTGCACATCAACCAAAAAGAGGTGTTAGCTGTCCAGCATGCCTTGGCAGCTTTCAAGACAATTCTCTCCCCAGGGGCTCTCCTGATCAAGACAGACAACACCACTGTGATGTGGTATATCAGCAAGCAGGGAGGGACTCGCTCCTTCCCTCCATGCAGGCTGGTCATGACCCTTTGGCACACAGCCTTTGCCATGCAACTCCACTTGTTAGCACAATTCCTGCCAGGTTCTCTAAATTCTCTGGCAGACCACTTAAGTTGAAATCTTCTGAACCCACATGAGTGGCAGCTAGACAAAAGAACCTTCACCCTAATAACTCAGAAATGGGGCACCCCGAAGGTCGACCTCTTTGCCTCCTACACCAACCATCAGCTCAGCAAGTTCTGCACCAGGGAGTATCACTGGAAAGTGGATGCCTTGTCCTTCCCCTGGGTCAATCTTTGTCTTTGCGTTTTCTCCACTACCTCTCATCCCCAGGGTACTGCTCAAAATAAGGGAGGAAAAACCAAGGACAATTCTTATTGCTCCAGACTGGCCTCGCCAGCACTGGTACCCACTGCTGCGCAGCCTGTCCCCACTGCCACCATGGCATCTCGCTCAGACCCCAACCCTCCTGACCCAGAGGGAAAGACAATTCATACATCCTCAATTGCAGACACTCAATTTAGCAGCTTGGCTTATTCCCTAACCACAGATCAATCTGCCAACCTACGTAAACAGGTTCTAGATGTTATACATGAGGCCAGACGCCCTAGCACTAGGAAGTCTTTTGCTGAGAAATGTAAAAGGTTCTGCACCTGGATTCAGGCTAAGGGAGCTGATACGGCACAACCCCTCCCTCCCTCTCATCCTGGATTACTTAGCTGACCTGCTACACAGTGGTGTCTCTTTTTCTTCTATTAAAATTCATGCCTTTATCTCTGCTCATTTCCCCACTGAGCAGCCCTTTTTCTCACATCCTCTGATCAAACAATTCCTAAGAGGGGCTAGCAACTTGAGGCCACCCAGAAAAGCACCTACCCCAGCTTGGAACCTTAACCAGCATCTTCAGCAGAGTTAAAATTTCTCTCCTGGAAGACGGCTTTCCTTCTGGCCATCACTTCAGCCAGAAGGGCCTCCGAGCTAAAAGCACTCATGGCTGTGGAGCCTTTCTTCATCATCCATGCTGACAGGGTTTCCCTCAGGACTTACCCATCCTTCATGCCCAAATTGGTGTCCAGTGTGGCTCTCAACCAATCCATTCATTTGCTCACCTTCTTCCCTAACCCAAAGAACAAGGGGGAAAGGATCCTGCACTCTCCAGATGTGCACAGGCAGCTCAGATTCTATCTAGACAGGACTAAATCCTTCAGAAAGTCTGATCAGTTGCTGGTTTGCTTTGCTGCAGGGGCAGAGGGCAAAGCCATCTTCAAACAGTTTCCAAATGGATAGCACACTGCATCCATTTCTGTTAAAAGCACCACGGAAAGCCTCTCACTAAGGGGGTCAGGACTCACTCCACCAGAGCAGACTCCACCTCTGCAGCTTTCCTCAGAGAAGTCCCCACCAGGGACATTCTGGAGGCTGCCACCTAGACATATGTTAATCCTTTCATCAGACATTGCCACCTGCCTATCTTCTCCAAATCCAGGACAGGGTTTGCCTCTGCATTCTTGCAGGGCATCCTAGCCAGCCCCTAGTCTCCTTGACCTCCACCCTTTTCCTCAGCTGTGGGAATCAGTCCAAATATGATGACTGCAACAGTGAAACATGAACATAGTACAGTTGTGTACACTTACCATAAATGTGGATGTTCCAGTGTATTCACTGTTGCAGTCCTGGTTTCCCTCCATCCACCCCATCTTTCTTCTCTCTGCTTACAAGGGACATTTTGGTATTTACTTTCTACTGGTGGGGTTCTTCCACCAGAACCTGGTTCCCACTTGGGGGCTCCTGATAGTTGGGGCAAGAAAAACTGATGTAATGGTGTCGGCTACCTCACTTTATACTACTGACGACCTTACGTCAGTCCTGAAGCGACAGCAACCGACGCAGAAATACTAAGCCTCTGATATTCGGTCCGGCTGAGGGCTACCCTGACAGGGATAACCCAAATTTGATGACTGCAACAGTGAATACACTCAAACATCTACATTTCTGGTAAGTGTACACAACTGTACTTTCCTCAGTTCCTCCTTCCTTTCAGCCACAAAAGAAAGAAAATTACTAAACAGCCTTTGCTAGCAGAGGAGGCTGCTAATGTGCCTCAGTTGCAGATGACTCTGCTGTGTCCAAAACTGTTTCTTTAGTCCATTTGCCTTTTTTTCCCTGGCTGCTGCTGATGTAGTCCCGACAGCCACCATGGTCCAGGGATTTAGTCCTGTCTTCTGTGGCTGTTGGAGTGCCATTGGCAGGCAGGGGAAAACCACTCTTGTTGGTTTTGGGGCTGGGGAAGTGAATGCCACTCTACCTAGCCAGAAAGCTGTGCCCATCCCTAAGGAAATTTTTCCTGGCAAATGTGGGTCTTTTCAAAAATTCCTGCCAAAAAGAAGCAAAAACTTAAAAAATGTATTTTTCTCTTGTCTCAGTTAGTCTCAACAGGAGTGATTTTATTGGGCTTAGCTCAGGGTTTAGTTCAGATCCTGGTCCCTTCCTTTTCACTTTTTCTGATAAAATAAAAAAATAAATTCTTCATTTCTGAAGAGATTCAGGTTTTTAGACTTCCAAATGATTGCCAAGGGACAGATTGTTTTGTCTTCAGATTTATGATTTAGATGCTGAGGAGAGCAATGCTTTGGCTTGTCCCTTTGAAGGATTCTGTTTCTCTAAAAATATATTTCCAGACCGAATCTTGTGTTTCAGTTCTTTGGCTTCACATACCTTGGCCAACTGTCAATCTCTTGGGAAGCATTATGAATTGTTACAACTACAATTTACAGAACCTACTCCTATTGCTCCTGTTCTGTCTGCTTTGGAGGATGTTTTTGTAATAACCTGACAGCCAGCCTGCCACCCCTAAGAAAGCAGATATATAGTATAAAGTTCCTCAATCTCACTTTTTATGTATTCATCCTAGATCAGATCCAACAGCTATTGTTTAGTGAACCCAGCTGCTGCTAAGCATTTTGGTGCTACTAATCTCTCCTCTTCTGACAAGGATGGGAAGGGATTTAATAGGTTTGGGGAAAGTGTATTCTTTAACACTTGGTCCGATGTTTGTTTACATCTGATTCAACATGTAGGTTGTTGGATTTGGTCAGATCTGACCTCAGCACCTAATACCAAATTACTGGATCTGAGAGCTCTGATTCCTTCCCTACTCACATTTCCCCTGTCCTGCCTGAATTGCCACAGATCTCGTTTGCTGCCTGTCTTAGCCAGACGTGTTGATGGAGAGCTCCACCTGTTTCACGAAAAGTGAAGCTTTTGTTTTTCTCTTATTTAAGGGAAAAAAAACTTCCTTATGACAATCATACATTAATATAAATGAAAAACCATATCGACCTATTTTTAGTTGCAAACATTAAACATCACTTATCTGTCTAGTCATCGTCAGTCAAACTTTGCAAGGTTCATTCAAATCTTGTCTTCTTTTAAACCTCATTTCTCAACTAAAACATTATTCTGCATGTATTGTTCCCACAATTCCCATTTATATTTATATAATTTGCTCTTAAATTTTTCTAAAGCTCCCATTGCAGTTGTTTATCTCTGTTACTACGTTCACTACTTGTAGTACAGTTAGTTTAGACTCTGATTTGCATTGCTTTTTTGGCAGCCACCATAATTAGAATCAACAAGGCCTTACCGTGTCTGAGCAATTCTGATTCTGTATCATAGCTCAAAAAAAAAATTTCCTTAGTTTTACCAATTTGCTCACCCAGTATTTCTGATAGTAGTCTGCAGGAAAGTTTTTTTAGAATCTGCCAACTCATTATACTCCCAAAAATATGTTCCCATTTACCTCTTTCTTCCACATCCCACCTCCAACATTTGCTGACTACCTGAGGAAAAATTCTTTGGAGGCTACTTGGAGTATACAGCATACCTTGGTAAACACCTCAAGCAAAGATCTTAAATCTTCTAGACTTTGTTGCATATTTTGGAGTCATACATATATCTCCCCCCTTGTTACTTTGTGACTTGCTTATCCAAGACTTGTTTCCAGTCCTTTCTAACTTCTCTGATTCTTATAATTATTATGTAATATTTTATATGCTCTAATTATCCCTTTTTAACAGTAGCTTCTGTTTCTAGATTCTACTAAAACTCTACCAATGCTAGTCTTTCAGTTAGGATTCCCCCTCTTTCTTTCTCTTTGCCTTTACTGTGGTATCAATCCTTGATGGGGAAGGCAATCTCTAGCCTAAAGTCCAAGTAAATTATTGGCCTTTTCCCATTCTGTTACTCTTCCCTCTGTAATTATTTGCTCCCAATACCTTGATTACTTTGCCAGTTTTCTCCAGTAAATTCCGACCTCCTCTTGCCTGTTGTCTATATACCTAATTGCAGTCATTCCTATTGGCAGAATCTCCCTTCTCCATTCCCTTGTTGGCTTTGTTCTTAGAATATTTTGTTACTTTTATGAATATGATATTCTGTATGGTTATTGTTATTTTCCTTAAGGATCTGCATCCAAAATCCCAGTCTCCTTGCTTCTTGAGCCCCCCCCCCCCATTTCATCATCAACCCTTTCTACACTGAATTATAGCTTTCTGTTTGTGCTATGTATAGGAGCCTTAACTGTGTAGCTCTGAAGTATCCCTTAAAGTCGGGTAACCCCAAACCACTGTGTCCTGTTGGAAGGATCAGCTTATATCACTTGACTCTTGCCGTCTTCCCCTTCCAGATAAAATCCTTCAACTCTTTATAAAGGTTAATAACATATGCCTGACTATATATATATATATATATATATATAATTTGCAATGGATGTGGAGGTGCCCTCTTCAAAAATGTAAAAAGGTACTTTTTGTGTTTTTTTGATGATCAGGTTTTCCGAAACTATCATATGGTCTCCTCGATATTTTTTTTTTTTGAGTTTCTGAAAAGTTGATCGTCTGACATAGACCTGCCTGACCTATGTATAACACTCAAAGGACTAAAAACTTTTTGACTACTTGTATTTTGCTATCCATATCTGTAAAACAAACCTTCTGATTTCTCATTTTTGTAATTTCTTTTGTTCAGTCTCTTCTCACATATCCTTAGCTGCCATAACAGAAAATCCTTCTTTAGCCATACTCCTAAGTACTTCATTTTAACTTTCCCCATAAATATGGGTATTGCTGAACTAGTTTGTGAATGGGTATGTAGTTTACAGCTATTGCCTATGTTTTATCGTTATTAATTTTGTATCCCGAAAAGACTTGAAACTGTTTCAAAATATTCCTCAACAACTGAAATGTCCTTTTCTGGTTTTATCAGGTATAAAATATCATCTGCAAATAAAGCCAGTTTTCTTGCCGCTTTTGTTCCTCCTTTTTGATATAGTTAAGGTTGTTAATGAGATTTTAATAGTTTTAAGATTACTATTGTATAGAATTACATACATATATTTAGTGTAGTTCATGGACATGTAGTGTGCGTTTTTTTAGTACCTTTACTCTGTAACGTGTTGATGTCCTTCTATTCCTATGTTGCAGTATTCTTGGTGTGGGATTTCCTGCCTTCAGGGGACTCGTACGTCAGCTCCTATACAAAAGCTTCAGCTTGGCTGTTGCAGCTGCGTGGGACGTCACACGTAGGGCCGTAAACCAGGGACCCTATGCGTAACGTCTGCACGCACAGTCCTCAGAACTTTTCAGCCGCAGATGGCTTTGCATCGTACGATCGCTCTCCAGATGTCAGATCGAGTATAGATAAGTAACCCATTGGGTGTTTGCATTTCTAATATGTTACCGATCTTTTGCATTGCTTAGGCTTGGTTGTTGTAGCCTTCAGCTGATGTCAGGGGAAAAAGGGAAAGTGCCAATGCAGGCGCCAAATTCCTCATAAGGACACCCATGACAAATGTGTTTTCTGCCTAGGCCAGGAACATGACCATAATGCCTGCCCTATTTGTAAATATTTTGTTCCTTAGACCTTACGTAGCCGCCTTGCAGCTTTAAATCTTAGAAAATCAGTGCCTCAAATGGCTGGCTCTCATGATGGATCCAGCTCTGGAGGCCACCCAAGAACCTCCGCGTAAGAAGGCCAAGATGCCTTGGCCTTCATCACCTGCCGCTTTGCACCCGGATGCCCCGCAACTGCCGATGTAGGAGTTGAGTGCTCGACGGATCCTTCAGCTCCATCAACCTCCCTCGCAGAGGCCTCTGCACAGCTGACGACCGGCACGTCCACGGAGCTTTCTCAGACACCACCTGTTGATGTCGGGGGGAACCAGATTTGGTGGTTCCTTCAACTGGGGTCCAGACCTCAGGTACAGCCGCTGCCAAACCCGGCTGTAGGCAGACTCCTAAGGCCACTCCGACCAAAAAGAAGCAGAAAACAAAGCACATTACTCCTGCTTCTGAAGCCCCTCCAGACTGGGTGGCCTTCACCTCTTCGCTTATGCAGGCTTTTATGGCCCTTAGGCCTTCTGCCTCACCCACAACTACATTGCCTCTGCTAAGTCCTAGGCCTCCCCCTGCTTCTTCTATCCCCATGACTCCCCTCCTTGAGGAAGAAGAACATGAATCTTCCTATGCTTCCTTGGATGAATTCATCTCTCATGTATCCCAGATTGTTTCTCCCAATGAATATTATTCTCCTGATGAAGATTCTGTGAAAGGGGATTCTCCACTTGAAGACATTACATTTGGTGAAACCATCACCAAAATGAAAGATTATTTCAAATAGGATACTTCCCAAATGACAGAAACCCAAAAAAGATGCTTTGAACTGCTGCAAGTGGAGTCCCCCTCCCCTACAGCTGTACCCCCTGTTCTTCCAGCATACTTGGATGCCTTTACTGCAGCTTCTAGAGCACCTGACTCACAGCCTCCTGCACCTAAGTGCCCAGACCGTGTCTACAAGGTGCCAGAGGAACAAAAATTCCTCATAAAGCCACCCTTAGCTGACCCAGCAGTGATTGCTACTGCCCTTGATAAACAGTGTAGGTTGTTACCTTCTGCCTCCCTGTTGCCCATGGATAAAGATAGGAAATCCATGGATAGGATAGGCAAGAAGGTGTACACTTCCTCCACTTTGGCCTTCAGAGCCATTAACTATCAAACACACATGACCAAGTATGCCCTGGACTTAGTATCCCAAGCCACCTCTATGCTGGCTTCAATCCCTGACAGTCCAATTAAGACGGATATTGCTTCCAAATTGTCCTTAGCCTTACAAGTGGGTAGACACTCCATAAGATGCAGCTACGATGCTGCAGAAGCTTCTGCTCGCTCTGCAGCATCAGCATCTGTCTTTAGGAGATATTCCTGGCTTAGACTACAGAGTCTGCCAGAGGACTTAAAGTCCAAAATCTTGGACTGCCCCCTGGATTACAGCTTCCTGGAAAGCAATCTGCAGACCTATTTAAGAATCTGCAAGAAAAAAACAAAGAATTACAGGATATAAAACATCTCCTGGTATCCCCTATACCCAAATTTTATAGGAACGACCCAGCTAAGACTACCTTTGTTAGGCATAACCTGCATTCTGCTGCCTCCTCCTCCTCCAGACCCAGAAGAGGAACCAAAATACATTCCTCATCCAGGCCTACTGGCCCACCTCCTCAGCCTAGACAACCCTTTCAGGACAGGGGAGGTCCTAATAATGTGCGACTGCCTTACCCATCTGCCCATCTCAGCTTGACTTACCCACTGTCTCGCCTTCTGGCAAAAAATCAGTGCAGACCAATGGGTATTAACCATTATTCAAAAAGGGTACTTTCTATCCTGGAAACAAATTCCCCACTGGAAGGGCATTCCATTTTCCCCCCAAAAAACAATGCCATCTTCTTCCACAAATTCTGTCAGACCTGCAACAACAAGGCACAATAGAGCCAGTTCCCACAGGACAAGAAGGAAAGGGATTCTACTCCAGTCTGTTCCTGGTCCCTCAAAAGGACGGTCCCTGGAGACCCATTTTGGATCTCTCCTTCCTAAACCTTTTTCCTGCAGGTACCCACCTTCAAAATGCTATCACTTCCCATTCTCTTACCCCCATACCCTCAAATGCTTTCATGGTCACCTTGGACCTAAAAAATGCTTACCTGCACATTTCCATCAGGGCCTCACACAGACGTTTCCTGCATTTCTCTGGCCCATCCTCGCACTTCCAATTTACGGCCTTGCCCTTTGTACTCACTCTTGGGGCAGTGGATAAACCAAAGTGCCTAGCTCCAGCCATTGCCTTCTGCAGGATCCAAGGAATCCAAATTTACCCATATTTGGAGGACATCCTTTAACTAGCACAGTCCAAAGATTCTCTCTTAAGGCACCTACACTTCACTATGTCCCTTCTGCAAAGTCTAGGGTTCACCCCAAACCTCAAGAAATCCTCCTTGAACCCAGACAAGGACCAGATATTCCTAGGTTGCAGAATCAATACAGAACAAATGAAAACCTGTCTCTAACTTCCCACTTCCAGGAAGTCTTGTTCTTGCAGACAGTCACTGCAGGGCATATGGGAAAACTGCAATGGTACCTAAAAAATATCTGGTCACAACACTAGAATCACTTGGCACAAGTTATCCCCCTTCTTCCCTGTTTAAAGAAGGAATTCATTTTGTGGATCCAACAAGTACAACTAAACCCAGGGCTTTCACTGCAGCCCCCTCAACCCACACAAATATTGCATACAGATGCCTCAGACTCAGGCTGGGGAGCCTCCTTGCACTCTTACAGAGTCCAAGCCCAGTGGAAACCTCCCATGATAACCAAACACATCAATGTAAAGGAGATGACAGCAGTTCTTTTAGCTCTATAGGCCTTCCTGCGACTACTGCTTCTAGGTCCTCTTCTGATAGTGATGGACAATACCACTGTTATGTGGTACATCAACAAACAGGGAGGTACCAAGGCATACCAATTGTGCAGGCTAGCCCTACTAAATTGGGAGCTAGCATACCAGCACAGCCTATCCCTACAAGCCAGTTACATCCCTTCGCAGGACAACAAGCAAGCAAACCTCCTGAGCAGAACATCCTCCCCAGAGCACGAATGGACGCTGGACAGGACAGTCTTTCTAGACATAGTCCACCGGTGGGGCACTCAACACACAGAGCTGTTTACCCCCCCCCCCCCGAACAGGCAGCTGCAGACCTTCTGCATAAAGACTTACTCCTCCCAAGCCTGGAGAGTAGATGCCTTCAGTTTTACCTGGGAGGGGAAGTTCCTGTACACCTTCCCCCTCTTCCCTCTGATTCAGAAAGTCCTTCTGAAAATCAGGAAAGACAAACCAAAACTCTTGCTAGTGAATCCCTACTGGCCAAGGCAGCACTGGATGTTCATCATGTTTCACTGTTGCAGTCATGACTGTAGGGTTCTCCCCTGCCGGCAAGCAGTCCCTGGTCGGCCAGAATCCCAAAGTCTGGGTCCGGCGTCGGCTGTTCAACCATGCTCCCTGATGTCAGAGCGCCAGGAGTACAAAGCTGACAGCCAACGCCATCTTCTCCAGTCTTTCTTGCTGTGTGGTGATAGCAGTTCGCAAGTACCGGTCGGCTGACTCCTGACTATCTTTTCTGAAAAACTTCAGTCCGAAGACTTTCTTCTCCACTCAAAGCTAAGTACCCGTTGAAACTTTTCTTGCTCCAGTCCGATGTCAGAAAAAGTTAATAATTGTATTTCATGTGGGAAGCAAATACCTCATAAGGATTTTCATTCTTACTGTATTCCTTGCTTAGGCCCTGACCACGACGTAGCTAGTTGTCGGTTTTGTGCTAGATTCAATCAACGTACAATTAAACGAAGGTACGATTTTGCTTTTCATTACTTCGGTAGGCGTTTTAACTACAAAATTTCGTCTGATACGGGTCCGGCTACTGGAGTTCACAAATGTCGCAAGGATAAAGACAGGCCTCCGAGGTCCAAATCTGACGATATCGCACAAGCGGAGCCAGCTTCAGGTTCGGCCGTCGTCAGTGAGGCGCTTTTGCAGCCCCTGTCGTTGGCCATTTCAGAACCGATGGCCGAAACGGACTCTCATGAGGAGCCAACTAGGCCTTTGAATATTTCTATTGCAGGACCTTCAGACAATGCTCCTTCGGATGGGTCCGGAGCCGCTGTGCAGGTACCGGCTTCTGAAGGGGTTTTCAGGCCTACTCGGCTTCTAATAAAGGCAAAGCCAAAGACAAAGGCAAAGACTCCTTCTAAATCAAAGACTGCAACACAGGCCTCTTCTGAACCGGCTCCCAAGTCACAGAAACAGTTACTCAAGATGGCGGAGGATTTACTTACTATGATTAGGAGTTCACATCCCCCTCCAGATAAAAGGCCAAGGCAGGAAGTTTATTATGATTCCTCTGATCAGGCTTCTGTTTCTTCAGTTTCTTCTTCTGACCAGGAATATTCTTTCCCTCCTTATGAGGATTCTGATGCTGAGTAATCCATTCCTTCAGCTTCTCCCCCTGAGGATTTCTCTTTTGGGGAAACTTTGCATGAAATGAGGGAACATTTCCACTGGGAAGGACAGGAGTATTCGGAATCTAAGAAAAGACTAAGGGATTTTCTTCTTCTCCCCCAACATAGACCCCTGGCTATTCCTCCTGTTTTGGATATTGTGGATGATGCTTTTTCGGAGGCTAACTTAACCCCTGACTCTTTTCCTCCTGCTCCTGTTAAGCCTGATAGATATTACAGGGTTCCTGATTCCCACCAGTTTTTATACAAGAACCCTACTGTTGACCCTGAAACCATTTCTCAGGGTCCTAAGGGAGTTAAGGCCGCTTCTGCCAAAAACCCCATTCCCACTGAAAAGGATTCTAGATCTTAGAAAGATGGGGCAAAAAAGTGTACACTTCTGCTACTTTATCCATTAGGGCTTTAAACTGTCAGTTTCATATGCTGAAATACCAGCAATTTCTTTTGTCTGTTTTAAAACAAAAGCTTACTTCCATTTCTGCCTGTGTAGATGATAAGGAATTACATGACTTATTGCATGCCACTGAACAAGTTGGGAAGCATGGTTTACACTGTGGATTTGATGCCTTGGAGGCTTCTTGTAGGGCTGCTGCCTCCGGCACAGTTATTAGAAGGCATGCATGGCTAAAGGAACAAAATTTGCCAGAACAAGTAAAAGCTAAATTATTGGATGCTCCTGTTCAGCATAATGTTTTGTTTGGATCAAAAGCTGAAGAGGTGATTAAAAAGATGGAGGACAAGGCGAAATCCATGCAAACAGTTAAAGATTTCTTACAAGTACAGCCACCCAGATTTAGCAGGAATTGGCCTTCTAAAAATTGGTCCTTTCCCAATTCAGACAGGCCTCAGAGGGGTAGGTATTGACGCTCCCGAGGAAGGCCTCAAACACAAGCTTCTTATAGACCGAGACAGTGGACTGCTTCCACCCCTAGGGGAGGAGAGGACACGTCACAAACTCATAGGAAACTGACTCAATGACTCCCTCTGTTGGGCTGCAGGAACTTCTTGCCTGGAAGCCCCTCTCGGAGGAAAACTCTCTCTTTTTTATCAAAATTGGACTCGTATAACCCAAGACAAGTGGGTTCTGGACGTGGTTTCAAGAGGTTACAAATTCCATTTTCATACCTTGCCAAGGCCAAGCGGATGGCCAGACCTTCCAAAACATTAATGGACAGAGGCCTTAAACCAGGTGGAAGCTCTTTTGGCTATGAAAGCCATAGAACTAGTTCCACTTTCAGAGATGGGACAAGGTTTTTACTCAAGGCTCTTTCTAATCCCCAGGAAGCAAAACTCATGGAGACCCATTCTGGATCTGTCAGTCTTGAACACTTTTCTAGAGATTCCAAAATTCAAGATGCTTACTCTACAGCAGCTACTTCCAATGCTGTCCAAAAATGCATGGATGGTAACTTTGGATTTAAAGGAGGCATATTTACACATTCCCATCAGGCAGGAACGCAGAAAATACCTCGGGTTCAAGGCCGGATCGAGGCACTTTCAATTCTCTGCGCTGCCCTTTGGCTTGTCTACTGCGCCCAGGGTCTTAACCAAATGCCTGGCTCCAGTAGTAGCTTACTGCAGACTCAAGGGAATTCAAATTTACCCTTATCTGGACGATTGTCTAATTCAGGCAGACAGCAAGGATGTCTTACACCAGCATCTAGAATTTGTACAGAACCTTCTCAAGTTCCTGGGATTCTCTGTAAACATAAAAAAGTCAAATATGACACCCTCACAACAGATCACTTTTCCGGGTGCTCTCCTAAACACCACAACCCAGATGGCATTTCTGACATCCGAAAAACAATTACAGCTGGCTTCAACTTTCAAAACCTTGGCAACCTTAACTCAGCTATCTGCAAGGAGATTCCTGCAGGCTTTGGGTTACATGGCCTCCTGCATCCTTCTCGTACCATATGCAAGACTACACATGAGGAAAATACAGTGGTACCTAAAAAGTGTATGGTCTCAGCATTGCTACAGTTTAGACATACTGATCTCCGTCCTGCCTTGTCTTCAAAAGTAATTCCTGTGATGGTCCAGGGCATGTACTCTAAACAAAGGGAAACCCTTCTGTCTGCCTCCTGCCACTCAGATTCTAACCACGGACGCCTCGGATTATGCTTGGGGAGCCCATTTTCAGGGCAACTGTCTGCATGGCCTTTGGACAAAGGATCAGAAGCACCTGCATATCAATTTAAAGGAAATGTTAGCCGTTCAGAAAGCTCTAATGGCCTTCAGGAATCTTCTACAACCAGGACAACTACTGATACGGACAGACAACACCACAGTTATGTGGTACATAAACAAGCAAGGGGATCTCATTCCTATCCCCTTTGCAGACTAGCCATGGATCTATGGAACACAGCTCTAGCTTGCAATCTGGACCTTCAAGCTCAGTTTCTACCAGGGAAGCAAAACTTCCTGGCAGACAGTCTGAGCAGAAACCTTCGGATCCACGAATGGATGCTGGACACCGAAATATTCAGGATGATAACAGCAGTCTGGGGGCGTCCTCACATAGACCTCTTTGCATCCCATCTCAATCATCAACTACAGAATTTTTGCACCAGGACTTTCCACAAACTAGCTTGGAAAGTGGATGCACTATCTTTCAGTTGGAGAAACCTCTCGGGATATGCCTTTCCGCGCTTCCTCTTCTTCCACGGGTATTATTAAAGATCAAACAGGACAAGCCCAAGATGATAATCTTGTTGGCCCCAAATTGGCCTCGACAGTTTTGGTACCCCACTCTGAAAAACCTATGTCTGGAGCCCCTTGGGTCCCTAACACAGACTCGAATCTTCTGTCCCAACATCAGGGTCAGGTTCTACACTCCCATGTCAGCACTCTCAGCCTGGCGGCCTGGTTAATCCAGGGCCTTTGATTTCTTCTCTCCTACCCAAGCAGGTTATGGATGTCATTTTAGAGGCCAGGCATCCTACCACTAGAAAATCTTATGCAGGAAAATGGAAAGATTTTGTTCCTGGATGCAGGCTCAGGATTCTGATCCTCCTCTTCGAACATTCCTTTAATTTTACTTTACTTGACAGATCTCTTACATAAGGGTCTCTCTTTCTCTTCCATTAAGATACATGCCTCTGCTATTTCCGCTCATTATAATACAGACCCTCCAATCTTTTCCCACCAGCTCATGAGACAGTTTCTCAGAGGAGCTAAGAACTTAAGACCTCCTAGATCTCCTCCCATTCCTGCTTGGGATCTCAACTATGTTTTGGAAAAGCTCACCTTGCCTCCTTTTGAGCCTGCTGCCTCTTCTGACATCAAGTTTTTATCTTGGAAAACAGCCATCCTGTTAGCCCTAACCTCTGCCAGGAGAGTTTCAGAGTTACAAGCTCTTATGGCTGTGGAACCATATATTATTTTTCATCAAGACAGAGTGTCTTTGAGGACTAATCCTACCTTCATGCCTAAGGTGGTTTCCAAAGTGGCTTTAAATCAAACTATCCACTTGCCAACTTTTTTCCCCACTCCTCAAAATAAAGGGGAAAAGATCTTACATTCCTTGGATGTACACAGACAACTACATTTTTACCTGGACAGAACCAAGGACATCAGAAAATCAGAACAATTGTTTGTCTCTTATGCTTCAAGTTCCCAAGGTAAAGCCATTTCAAAACAGACCATTTCTAAATGGATTGCTCATGGAATCAGATTTTGTTATTCACACCATGGAAAGCAAATCCCAGGGAGTATACGGACTCATTCCACCAGAGCTGCTGCCACTTCTGCGGCCTTCCTCAGGGGAGTTCCTACCAAAGACATTTTGGAAGCTGCAACTTGGAGTTCATGGAAGAGAAGGACATCTATGGTTATGGTAAGATTTTACACAACTATTCTTTCTTAGCTTTTAGGACTTAATCTTTAGGTAATTAGGTATGTAAATACAGTTGGAGATCATTTAACTAGCACAGTCCAAAGATTCTCTCTTAAGGCACCTACACTTCACTATGTTCCTTCTGCAAAGTCTAGGGTTCACCCCAAACCTCAAGAAATCCTCCCTGAACCCAGACGAGGACCAGATATTCCTAGGTTGCAGAATCAATGCAGAACAAATGAAAACCTGTCTCTAACTTCCCACTTCCAGGAAGTCTTGTTCTTGCAGACAGTCACTGCAGGGCATATGGGAAAACTGCAGTGGTACCTAAAAAATATCTGGTCACAACACTAGAATCACTTAGCACAAGTTATCCCCCTTCTTCCCTGTTTAAAGAAGGAATTAATTTTGTGGATCCAACAAGTACAACTAAACCTGGGGCTTCCACTGCAGCCCCCTCAACCCACACAAATATTGCATACAGATGCCTCAGACTCAGGCTGGGGAGCCACCTTGCACTCTTACAGAGTCCAAGCCCAGTGGAAACCTCCCATGATAACCAAACACATCAATGTAAAGGAGATGACAGCAGTTCTTTAAGCTCTACAGGCCTTCCTACGACTACTGCTTCTAGGTCCTCTTCTGATAGTGATGGACAATACCACTGTTATGTGGTACATCAACAAACAGGGAGGTACCAAGGCATACCAATTGTGCAGGCTAGCCCTACTAATTTGGGAGCTAGCATACCAGCACAGCCTATCCCTACAAGCCAGTTACATCCCTTCGCAGGACAACATGCAAGCAGTCCTCCTGAGCAGAACATCCTCCCCAGAGCACGAATGGACGCTGGACAGGATGGTCTTTCTAGACATATTCCACCGGTGGGGCACTCAACACACAGAGCTGTTTGCCCCCCCCCCCGAACAGGCAGCTGCAGACTTTCTGCATAAAGACTTACTCCCCCCAAGCCTGGAGAGTAGATGCCTTCAGTTTTACCTGGGAGGGGAAGTTCCTGTACACCTTCCCCCCTTCCCTCTGATTCAGAAAGTCCTTCTGAAAGTCAGGAAAGACAAACCAAAAATCTTGCTAGTGAATCCCTACTGGCCAAGGCAGCACTGGTTCCCCCTTCTATACAATTTAGCCAAGGGCAATCACTGCAAGTTACCCCACAAGGTGGACCTTCTGACACAAGACAAAGGAACTCTCCTACACTAACACTTGTAAATGCTATCCCTGACTCTGTGGTTAATAAATTACTAACCCTATTCAGACACCACTATTCGGGGGACGTGCTATCAGTCCTGATGGAGGCCAGAAAACCCACTACTAGAAAATCATACCTTGCCAAATGGGAAAGATTTACTCAGTGGTGTCTGGGACAAGAAAGGGACCCTTACGAGGCTGACACCCCCCCCTAGTCCTCTCATATATGTGTCAACTTATAAAGGGTGGACTTTCCTATTCATCAGTGAAAGTGCACCTCTCTGCATTATCAGCCTGCTTACCTCTAGATCCCTTCTTGTTAGCCAGGCTACATGTGAAACTCTTCCTTAAAGGGGTCTTACACATCAGACCACCTAAGAAGCCAATTCCTCCTCCATGGGACCTGAACGTCATCCTAGCTCCTTTGAACGGCCTCTCTACAGTTTTGTACTTAGAAAACAGTACTGTTAGTGGCTATTACCTCTGCCAGAAGGGTTTCCGAGCTACAATTCTTGATGGCATGCTCACCTTACACCATTTTTCATAGGGACAGGGTCACACTGAGAACTAACCCTTCCTTCATGCCAAGGTAGTCAATGACTTATCTCTAAATCAGTCCATTCACCTACCCAATATTTACCCTCTCCCACTAACCAAGGAGAGAGGATACTTCACTCCCTAGATGTCCACAGGCAACTGAGATTTTACCTGGACAAGACTAAAGACATTAGGAAATCCAAACTACTCTTTGTATCTTTCCACCCCAGGGCATTGTGCAAGGCAGTCATCAAAATGATCATTGCATCCTGGATTAGAAAGGCAATCTGTTTCTGCTACTCACACCACGGAAAAAACCCTCAGTTGGGGTTAAGGCACACTCCACAAGAACAATGGCCACTTCCAAGGCCTTCCAAAAAGGCATGGAAGCAGCTACATGGCCCACTATCCACACTTTCACCAAACATTACAAATTGGACCAAATCTCCAAAGCACATGCAGGATTTGCCAGAGCTTTGTGGAATCATCTTCTGCATCCACCACCCTTTCATCAAACTAAACTGTGGTACTATCCCACACCAAGAATACTGCAACATAGGAATAGAAGGACATAGAATAGTTGTGTAAAATCTTACCATAACCATAGATGTCCTTCTCTTCCATGTTGCAGTATTCCTTCCAACTCACCATTCCCCCTCACAGACTCTACCAGTTTTAACTGCTCCCTCTCTCCATTACAGAAGAGACCCAGCACATTATACATGTCACCTTTGGCAGCCTATCCTGTTGGGCTATCTACTTTGCCTGCTTAGCTTCAAGTTCTGAGGATTGTGCATGCAGACGTCACACATAGTGTCCATGGTTTATGGCCCTACATGTGACGTCCGACGCAGCTGCAACAGCCAAGCTGAAGCTTTTGTATAGGAGCCAACGTACGAGTCGCCTGAAGGCAGGAAATCCCACACCAAGAATACTGCAACATGGAAGAGAAGGACATCTATGGTTATGGTAAGATTTTACACAACTATTCTTTCTTAGCTTTTAGGACTTAATCTTTAGGTAATTAGGTATGTAAATACAGTTGGAGATCATTTTTAATACGTACTTTAAAGTACTTTTTTCTGATGTTGGAAAAGTCTGCGGGCTTCAAGAAGTGTTCCTCATGTGGGCATAAAATCCTACCTCAAGACCCACATTTGCAGCACATGTATTGTTTGGGGCCTTCTCACTTGTAGGACTCCTGTATTTGTACCGCTTTCTGCACAAAGGACCTTGGTGGAAGTAAAGAGGAACTTATTCTGAAAGGCACCTTCCACCTCAGAGAGGGTCCAAAATGTCATCGAAGTTGATGGCACCCTCTACTGCTCCTTCCTCTGATAAAAGGGGGATAAACCTAAGGACAGACAGACAGACAGACAGAAAAGAGACAAGAAGAATGATTGGACAAACCAAAGTAAAGGTCAACAGATCCCACTGTTATTGGAGGTCCAGCACCTAAGATGTCAAGGTGGTTGAATCCTAGAGCTTCAAGGATCCAAACTCCCTCTTTGAAAACTCATTTTTCTCCAGCAGTGATTAGCCAGAGTCTCCACTCTTCCATCCTTCAAAAGATACCATTGAGGCTTATTTCAATAGTTTCATCTTTGTGATCTGGTCAGTCTACTAGAAGTGTTACAGAACTAGATGTTGACCGAATGATGAGGAAGCTTCTGAGAACCCAGGTTCAGCTGGGAGTTCTCCTAGTTCCATCCGCAAGGAAGGGACCAGGATCAGTTCCTTTGACTCCGGTCATACTAATACTGATGCTGTCTCCACTTTTGGAGACAGTGCATATGGAATCCAACCTCCCCTGATGTACCAGTTATGGAGCAGATAGCCCTATAAACTTTGGCTTTAATGACTTCTTCCCTCACTTTATCGACACTGATGCACACAGGTTGAGTAGAGTCCTGGAGCAAGAGCATAGGAGTCCGGGCACCGACTAGTTGTGACAAATCCAAAATTTTCAGTGCAGTCCCTACCGCTTGGGGGCTTTGGTCCTAGGTAGCTCAGTTCCAAGGTCCTCCTCTGAGCTCTCTACCCTTGGAGTTTAGAGGACTACTGATTCTGCTGTTATGGGTGGTTTTTTTTCCTCAGCTCTGTTGGCTGTGGAGAGAGGGCCTTGGCTGGACCAAGATGAGTGGCACACGCACAGAGTTGGGATCCATCTCTACTCCCGCTTGAACCTGCTCCTTTGTCTTTCTGGTTGACAGGAACAGACGCAACCAATTAGCTTCAAGACCACTTGACATTTAAGCTCCACGTCCATTTCTGAAGTGTGTCCTTCAGAAGTCTGGAAGTGGACTTGTAAGAGGAAACCTAGTGACTCCTGTCCTGAAAAAGTGAAGACGCCGATTTAGATGAGGGAGAAGGGTCCAAAAAGGCCCCCCCCCGAAGACGTCTCCTTTGGGGACATCTTAGAATTAATGATAGGGGGCACTGAAACTCCTTCTCCTGATGAGTTAGTGTTTCTTGAAGCTTTTGGGTCTGTCCCTTCAACGTCCTGGTGGTCCTACTTCCTGAAGTCTTAGTTGATTTCATCGTACAAAAGTCCTGAAAGGAATCTGATGTGCAGAGCCGATCCCAAAAAAGTACAGGTAAGATTTTAATTGCCTACAAAGACAGAAAACATTGGGCCAAGGGTCCCTCTGTAGATGCCATGGTGGTAGTAGCCACAAAAAGGGAACTGTCTGAAGAAAGTTCCTTGCTCATCCCCCTAATAGGGAGTTGAGTCAAGGACGTTGGACAGACTGGGAAAATGGACTTGCACTTCAGCAACATTTGCACTCCGAGCACTGAACTGACACAATTCCAGCAGGATTTGATCAAGGAATTTTCAGACTCCCTGGTGGGTAACTTACCTTTAGATATCCAGGAAGCCGTGGATACCCAGTTGTCTGTCCTACACTCTTCCTCGAATGTGGTCATGAGATTGCTATCTAATGCAGCAAATGGCACAGCATGGGCAGCTGGCACAGGTATTACTTTGCAATGCCATGCCTGGATGCGGCTTTGCGATTTTCTGGCAAGCTTTGATGTCCTTCATAAATGCCCCTATAACAGTTGCACATTATTTGGAGGAAAATAAAGGAAACTCTTACCAGTAGTGAGCAGAATGGTATGACTTTATGTGCCATTGGAATCTGTTTTTCAGCACTTCAAAGATCCTTTTCCAGGAATTAGAGGAGGGAGAGAAACTTAGTTGAAGGTATCTCAATGTTTTCACCAGGACAGTCCTGTGCACAGGCCTCCCTTAGGCAGGGGTGGAGTCAGTTCCATGGGATGTCACTTATGAGGTAGAGGCGGTCTGTAAAACCAAGGTTCCCTGGACCTTTCACAGAGAACACTGATCAGCATCCCTGAAAGCTTGCGTGACTGCTGAAGTCTGGAGGCATTCGGGGGATGGCTGTCCTTACACTTTCTAGCCTGACAAACTATAACTTCTGACTTTTTGGTGCTAAGGATCATTACCAGAGGTTATACAATAACCTTTTAAGAATCCTCAAAGATAAAAACAAAAGATTCCCATTACTCCACCCAGTCAGTTGGAATCTGCAGCAGCAGAGGTTTCAAGGTTGCTGGATAAGAGTCATCCACTCTGTCCCCAAGACCAACTAGGATCCGGAGTGTATCCAACATTGTTTAGTTCTAAAAAAGACAGGAGACCTCGGACCAACATTAGATCTCAACAACCTGAATAATTTTTTAAAACAGACAAAATTCCAAATGGTCAGAGTACAGTCATTTTTACCTCTGCTGAAGGACAATTTGGATGTGCTCTGTCAATCTTCAGAAAGCCTGCTGTCATATCAAGATCTAGCGACAGTCGTGGAGGTTCCTCTCTTTTCTGGCTGGAAGCTAGTGAATGTCAGTTCAGAATGCTGCCATTCAGTCTTACCACAGCCCTCTGGGTATTCAACAAGATAATGGCAGCCATTAACAGTTTACCCCAGACTACAAGGGATGCAGGTGTTCCCTTATTTAGACGACTGGCTTCTAATTGCTACTTCCAATGATCTACTACTCCAACATCAGTCAGTCCTTCTGTAGCTAGCAAGTCACTCTGGTATTTCAATAAACTTCAACAAAAGCAAGCTGTCCCCTTCTCAGACCATAGAATTCATAGGCTGCCACATAAACACAGTACATCATATAGCAAAACTTTTCCTGACACGAGTCAAATCCTTAAAGTCTGTAGCTCTCCAAGTGATATAAAATATCCTTGGCTCCAATCACGACTCATTCTGTTACTCTTAGGACTAATGACTCCCTCTATAACTCTGGTTCCTTTGGCCAGATGCCGCATGAGAGTTCTACAGTGGACACTAGGTATACAATGGTCACAAAACCTCCAGCCTCTTCACAAGATTCTCCTGACTCAGGTCTGCAGAGACCATATTCAGTGGTGGATTTCATCCAAGACAGTTGCTCTGGCAGACCCATCCATCTATCCTACCTCCAAAGCCACAATCCCCATGAATGCTTCTCTTCTTGGGTGGTGAGGAGGGAGTCATTTCGAAGGGAGGACAGCTCAAAGAATGTGGGCATCGATAGAAGCCAAACTTCAGATCAGTGTCTTGGAGTTGAGGGCAATCCTCCTAATGATGTAGGCATTGCAAGACCTCCTACCCAAGGATGTGATAGCCATCCACTTGGACAACATGCCAGTGGTTTGGTATGTCATCAAAGTGGAATGCATTCATACCTCCTTTGCTTAGAAGCCATGAGAATTTGGCAATGGGTTATGTCTTTGAACCTCTTTCTAGTAGCAACACATATTCCTGGGATATCTGATATTCTTGCGGAGAAGAGGAGAAGAATTATTCTGTTGCCTTATAAGTGGTCTCTCAACAAAACAGGGGCAAAGGAAAATTTCAGTCACTGGGGTCATCCTTGCTGTGACCTTTTTGCATCATATCTCCGTAACAAATGCAGCAGTTGCGTCACCCTCCTCCTTCCGCAGGGACAGCCACTGAGAGATGCTGTAGTCCATATCTTGCCCCCAGGTTTCCTTTATGCGTTTCTACCAATTCTCCTCATTACCAAGTTCATTCAGAAAACTAGGGAGTGCAAGACCAGGGTATTCTTCATTGCCCCCTTCTGGCCTTGGCAGGTGTAGTTCCCCTTTCTTTGGCTGCATCTGGTGCATCCACCATGGATTCTGGATCCCTTTCTAGATCTTTTCAGTTAGCCATCTGAGCTACCTCTACTGCATCTCATAGTCCTAAAACTGATGGCATGGCTTTCTCCAATTTTAACAATTGCTAGAGATGCCAGGCTTTATTTGTTGGTAGTCCATATGATCTCTTCTTTTGAAAGGGAGTTAACCAGGAAGATTTACAAAAGTGAATTGAATTGTTTTTCTATATGTGCCTCTTTAAAGGGACTAGACCCTTTTTCAGCAGACTCACTCTTTACATGAACTACAAAGTGAACTGGCACCACATCTGTGTGCCCTGTTCAATCATGGTCTCACCTCAGGCATTGTCCCTACCAAATGGCGCACTGCTACAGTTATCCCTCTCCATAAAAGAGGAGCGACTACAGACCTTGGGAATTATTGCCCATTAGCCTGACGAGTCTGATATGTAAGGCTATGGAGCGCATCATCATGATCCTAATTATGGAGTGCATTATCATGGACCTAATTAACAAGGATGTAGGGTATCTCCAAACTCTGGATCCCACCCAATTTGGTTTTGTGAAAGGTAGATCATGCCTGCTCAACCTGGTTGACTTCTTTGAGTCAGTCACCAGAGCTGTGGATGAAGGCAAGGCAGTTCATACAGCCTACCTTGATCTGGCCAAGGCCTTTGATACCATTCCCCACTCAGGAATTATTGATAAACTCATCAAACTAGGCCTCAACCCCCTATATCACTAGGTGGGTTGCAAACTGGCTCACAGAACCCACAGCGTGAAAGTAGCACTAGTAGTAGTACCTCTCCTTCGACCACCACATTGCCACTGTACTCATAAAGTCCTTCTGTGTAGCACATCTCATTACCAGGGGTTTTGTGTCCAGGAAGAAAGAGGTCATCATCTCTCTCTACTCTTCCCTCAGTAGGCCAGTCATCGAGTATAATACCCCATTTGGCATGTACCTCAGTAGACACATGCAACAGCTGGAAAGGCCACAAAAGTACCTCACGAAGAGGATCCTAGGCCTTAAACACATGTCATACACGGACAGACTCAAAAAAAATCCAGCTATTCTCTGCCTCATGTCGTCTACTAAGAGGCGATCTCTGCTTGACTTACAAAGCCATTTCTGACCCAGCTCTGTTAGAAATGCTACATCTAAAGAAATCCCAATCCCTCTGCACCACACACTCCAGAGACCTCAGCCTCATTACCACAATCAACAGAACATGCTGGAGGGACAGGTTCATAACCCAGAGACTGCCCAAGCTCTGGAATAGACTTCCCATACATTTCAGCCGTAGTCACAGCTCAGACCTCACTGGCCCTCTTCAACAGAAATCTTGATGAATGGATGGGAACTAGAAAGTTCACCCCGGGGATCACTTGTGGCTGTACTTGATAGAGGCACTGGGAACTAACGTCGGGCGGCACATCTATGGGCTAGGGTTGTAAAGGCTCCAGGGCCATTAGCTTAAAGTCCAAATAGCCACTATTTCAAATTTTCATATAGGGCATGACAATGCATCCACCGCTTCCCTTAAAGTGACCAAGACCTTCCTTAGAGGAGCACTTTTATTGAGACCCCTAGTTCATGATCTGATGGTAGCTATGGATATTGTGGGGCCTCTGAGTACCCCAAGCTCCCCGGGGAAGAAGTATATACTGGTGCTCTCGATTATGCTACTGGATACCGTGAGGCAGTGGCTCTGTCCTCCATTGAGGCAGAAAATGTGGTAAATGCGAGATTTTCAGCAGGGTAGTTTTCCTGAGAGAAATACTGACTGGCAGAGGTGCCATTTTCATGTCAGACCTGCTGGACTGAGCATGTTCCCTGGGTGCTCTTAAGGGAAATTGTGCTTGATGTAGAGAGGTCTGGAAATACTGAGTATCCATTTGTATTCCAAGTGAACGTCCTTTCCCAGTGTAAGTGGTAAGAATTCGGGCTCCTTGATTACTGGCCCAGAGTGGGGATGTCACATATTGGTGAGCAGTGGTGTGGATATTGAACGTCTGTAGCCTGTAAGCAGTTGTCACTAAAAGTGTACTCTCAAGCAGCCACAAGGTGAACATTCAGAGTTTCATTTCACAACAGTTTTATTTATTTTATTTTTTGTTAGTTTGGCAAAACATGTCAGCAGAGGCTTGTGACAAGCTGACAAAGAACCAGTTGGCCAAGGTGTGTGAAGCCAAAGGACTGGTGCATGCTAACCTGAGTAAAAAGGAAATGATTTCAGCCGTAGTCACAGCTCAGACCAGCATCCAGGAGGATAACCAGTCTGGTGATGGGAATTTGCAGCCCTCAAACAGGACAGTTTAACTTTTCCTCATAGGACTTAAAAATCTTTGGAGTTAGAGACTTGAACTGGAGGCTAAATGCTTGAAATTAGAATTAGCCGAGAGAATGTGGCATTTGGAGGCTGAAGAAAAAGAAACCGATGGAATTAGAATCAGCAGAGAGACTGCGACATTTGGAGCCTAAAGAAAATGAGAAGCAGCATCAACATGAGAGGGAAATGCTGACTCTTTGCCAGGGTCATGGAGGTCATGGGGAAGGGAATAACTGAACCCTAGAAGCAGCTAACATCAGTAAACTTTTTCCACAATTTACAGAGGGTGATCATTTTGATAGTTTTATTCATATATTTGATATATTTGAAAGAGTATGTAAACACTATAATGCTGACCAAGGGCTCGTACCTTTCCTGTCCCCCATACTCTATGGTAAAGCTGTAACTGCTGTTTCTAAACTGTCCAGTGATCATTTAAACTATGAACAAGTCAGGAAATGCTTACTTAAATGCTTAAGTTAACACCTAAAGCTTGCAGAAAAAAGTTTCGTGAGCATAGACACAAGCCAGATAAGTGTGTATGACTATATTGCTGAGCTACCTTCTTATTTTCATAGGTGGGTGAGTGGGTGTCAGGTCACCACTTTTGAAGGGCTGGCAGACCTTTTGGTGAGGGAACAAGCCCTTAGCACTTTGCCTGAGGACATGAGAATCTTGTTGGTAGACTGAGAGTGTAACTCTGCAGATCAGCTGGGGGGAAAAAGTGATTTCTACTTAGCAAGCAGGGCATCACTGCACATAAAAGGGATCCCAGTGCTGCACATGGATACAAGGGAACACATGGTAGGCAGCCTAAACTGCCCCAACAGAGTGTGCTGGTAACAGGGGGAGCCACTAGTTCATGTACATGGCCAGGATCAAGGATTAAATGTTTTAAATGTAACCAGTGAGGCCATGTAGCATATAGATGTCCATGGAGGCAAGGTGGGGAGCAAAAGGTGAGGGAGCCAGCAAGTGGGAATAACAATATGCCAGTGGTAAGTTATCTGGAGACAACAGGGGTCCCAAACTATTGTAACAGGTTTATATCCTATCTTAGTGGATGGAAAACGGGCCACTGCTAAAAGAGATATAGGCTCTGACATAAACATTGTGAAGTCTACAGTGGTTAAAGAGGAGTAGTACTTGCTTGTGCAGGTTCCTGTTACGAAATCGAAGAGGCTGAAGATCGAATGGTTTTAATATTGGAAATGCACAAATCCAAAACTCAGAGCTGCTGTTAGTTGAGGTAGGATACTCACGCTAAAACACTAGTAAAACTCAGTCCAAAAAGATGCGTGACTTTCCAATGAGCAATAAAATGAAAGTAGAAATTCAAACAAATAAATCCATGTAAGTTAGCAAATTGTTTATTCCAAAAAGCCCAAAGGCTTCTTCAGACTCTTTACACAAACTAAAACTTTGAACATCACTTTTAAAACCAACAAAAGCTTGTGATAGGATCTCTATAATCACATGTTTCCTTCATTTAAAAATACAGTAACCCATTCAACTCAGTTCCATGAATGTTACCTTGTTCAGCTAAGAAAAATACTGGTATATTAAAAGTAAGAACTGAATAGTTCAAAATAAACATACATAAAAAACATACATAAAAAACATACATAAAAATGCATCGGTGCCCAAACATACATTATATTATATTAAACAATTGAGTATATCTCAGAGCCTTGTCATATTTACTTATCATCTCATGGTGCTTTAGGAAAATCTCGTACTGAACTTTCAGGCAGTATATATCAAAAAGCCATTTCAGACTTGGTTAGTATAACCCAAACTGCTTGTAATGCACATATTTACAAAGTGTGACTTTAGATATTTCCGTGTTTTACTGGAAGTTCATACTATCCAGAGTAGACTGTAAAACAGTCAACAATTACAGGTGGTTAAAACTTGTGTCACATTAGTTAGGCTATTCTCGTATAAATCAAAAGTTAAAACAGTTTTTCAAAATTACTTATTTTCTGCAGACTCTGAGCTTTTAAAAATCACAGCACAACAAAGTATTCCTTGCGTATGTGCCTGGTTAATTCTTGAATGCAAAACAAAGAAGCGCTACTGCGTGCTTACGTACCATAAGCGTTCATAAAAATAAAATAAACATTGTGTCTATTTAAAAAGCCGATTAGGCTTACAACAGGCATAAGTACATGATGAGCTTTTCAATAGCTGTCCATTAGTTCATGCCTTAGTCTCTTCAATCTCCGTTAATAAACAGGGACATTTGACATTTCAGGATGTGAACGTAACTTACAAAAATGTGGGTGGAAGAATGCTTCAACAATAAACGTAGCAACAAAACGTCTATATGGAAACAGAGCAATATCTTAATAATTAACTTGACTCTCGTACAGATCCACAATGGTGGAAATAAGCACACTGACTTAAGCAACCATTAATTGCACTTTATAATTGTTACATCCTTGATACCCAAATTTAAAATATAGACATTGTGAAATGTTAAAACTCTTATGTGGTGAAGCGGAAAATATAGGGAAGGAATACATGAGGGGGAAAGGGGAAAATGGGAAATATTTTGGCACATATATATTCGGAAAATTTGCCCTTTCTTCACTGTAGTACGAGCTCTAATTTATTATATATAATTAATGGGGGCTGTGGCGAACAAAAGCAACTTTGAGGTGTGGCATTTTCGATTTTTAAACCATTCGAATGCCGGTCTTTTCTATGTTGTAATATAGACCTACTTGGGCAGTCCACTCCAGTCAGAGCTTTGAGGGACCCCATTCCAAATGCCCTTGGCCAGGGTTCAGCTTGACTGGGAGGGTGGAAAAGGAAGCAAGCAAGCAGGTGTGTTTGAGGATAACCCTGCAGATGTTTTGACAGGGAATGATTTTGATAATGCAGTACCTTATGTGCATGCAGTTACATGTAGTCTGGCTTTGGAGACAGGCATGAGGGTCTGGTAGCCTGAGGGGGACCCAGACTGTCACCACACCTGAAGCCATGGCTGGTGCTGTGATTATTTCAGAGAGGGAGAGCTACCCTGTAGCAGTGATGCAGCTGCTGGTAGGTACTGATGTTCCTTTGGACAGAGCGACTGCAAGGGCAGAAGTGAGTGGTAATGCCTAGGCTGACAGTGAGGCACCACTGTTAAAGAGGATACCAGACTTCCTGTGGAATGGGAGCTCAGAAGGGTCATAAAAGTAGGGAGGTAGCCAGGGAGGCTGCTGATTCTCAAGGAAAAGGAGAGTCTGTATACTGGAACAAAGGGTTACTGTATTGAGAGTGGATCCCTGAGGGAGAGTTAGTGGGTGAGGTAATACAGCAGTTGTTAGTACCTAGAGCCTACCGTTTGGCACTTGGAGCCATAACCCATGACATTTCTTTTGCAGGTCATGTGAGCATAAAGTATACCAAGAGTTGTATTATGCAGAACATTTTTAATGGCCTGGGATTGGAAGGGATGTATCAGGATACTACAGGACCTGTGAACAATGCCAAAAAGTAGGCAAGGTAGAAGACAAGGTCAAAGCTCCTTTGATGCCTTTGCCTGTGATTGAGGAGCTGTTTCAGAGGGTAAGTATGGATATTGTGGGGTCTGTGGGTACCCCAAGCTCCACACGGAAGAAGTATATCCTAGTGGTAGTAGATTATGCTACTAGATGCCCTCAGGCAGTGGCTCTGTCCTTCGTTGAGGCAGAAAAGGTGGCAAATGCTTTGTTGGGAAACCTACCCTGCTTGATAATCCCTGATAGAAGTACTGACTGACAAGAGGTGCCAATTTCATGTCAGACCTGCTGGCTTGTCTGTGGAAGCACTGTGGGGGGAAGCACCTAAAGACCACCCCCTACCACCCCCAGACTAAAGGTCTTGTGGAGAGGTTAAACTCTACACTAAAGACCAAGCTACAGGCATTTGCAGACCAGTTTGAGAGAGAGAGAGGGACAAATATTTGTCCCATCTGCTGTTTGTTTACAGAGAGGTATCCCAGGGATCCACAGGTTTTTCACCGTTTGAGTTGCTGTATGAGCATAGGGTGAGGAGGCTTTTAGATTTGATTCGTGATGAGTGGGAGGGTGAGTGTAAATCCTACAGAGAGTCTGTTGTGGCAGCCTTCCTTAGAGGAATACTTTTATTGAGACCCCTAGTTCATGGTCTGATGCTTCCTTGGGAGATATTACAATTTTGCTGCAGTCATTAATTTAGAAAAACCTTTTTAAGCCTGCAGCATCAGCAGATGTGAAGTTTCTGTCTTGGAAAACAATCTTCCTATTTGCTATTATGTCTGCAAAATGTGTGTTGGAATTACAATCTGTTGTAAACCTTCTTGCTTTATTTTTCACCAGAACAGAGCATCACTGAGAGCAAACACTACTTTTCTTCCCAAAGTTGCATCAGAATCGGACTTGAACAGACACTGATTTTCCAGTCTTCTTTCCAGATTTTACTAATAAGGGTGAATGTACTCTACATACCTTAGATGTCCATAGACAACTCTGATTCTATCTTTATTGTAATGAGAGTTTTAGAAAATCGGATCAATTGTTCATATCCTTCACACGTAGGCCCTCTTTTTGCAAATGTTGTTGTATGTACTGCAGCAACTTGGTCTTCTACTCAAACCTTTGAATCTCATTATAAATTAGATGTGCAATCTAGCATTTGCAGAGCTTTTGGCTCTGTCATACTCAGGAGTGTCCTCCTTGAGTCTACTCAGGTCTCTGTCTGGTAGCGTGGGAATCTGTCCGACAAAAATAGACAACATTGGATACTAAAGTTATGTATTTAACATAACAATAGATCAGTATTGTCTTATTTTCATCTGGTTCAAGTCCCCATCCTCTTTCCCCCTGCCAAATTATCACTTATCCTTTCTAGAGATTGATAAGAACTTCTATGGACCCTGTCTGACCCTTTGTACCACTTAGCTTATATATTGGTCTCTATTCATCCTCATTATTATTTTCGACATAATTTATCACCAGTTTGAGTCATCCAGTAAACTCTATCTGAGGTAATTCAGGCAGAAGAGGGGAATTGTGGGTAGGGGAGGGGTCAGAGCTCTCAGATCCAGTACTTTGGTATAAGGTGCTAAAGTTTGATATTACAACCCACATTTTGAACTAGACGAAAACAAGACAACGTGGATCTGTCGTTATAAGTACACAACTTTCATTTTTTTTAGAATTCTTGGCTGTCTAGCTCATATGTTTTTATGCTTGTGTTTTGAGAATATAAGGAATGTGTTCATATCCATTTCCTCGTCTGAGAAGAAATCTGCTCTGTGTGAGTTGGTTGCTTCTGTGTCTCAAGTGCCTACATACAGTTTGAAATGTGCATATGATTCTGCTGATGTCACTTAAAATGTGATCAGCGAGATAAGCTGATTCAAAGTGTTTTTCAGCCCTTTTTTGTCCCCCAAGTTTGAAGGCTTTAATGCTTTCTCTACAACCTACTTTACAATGCAAAATAAACAGATTGCAGTATGAGGTGAATGAAGAACAGGCTTATGGTATATTTAGAGAGAAAGGTAAGAGAATTAGATAGCCGTAAGGAAGTAAGTGAAGAAGGGAGAGTAAAGAAGTATAAGGAATGAAAAGTTACTTGTTCATATTTAAGGATGTAGTTTATCCTGGATTTGAGCAATACCAAATTGAAAGAAATTCCTTGTGATTGTCTTTGGTTTGGGTAGCTATTTTAACTTCAGCCTTGGCTTTGATGGATTCTATTACGCTCCTGAGTTGCTTATTTCATTATCAAGGGCTCTAACATTCTGGGAATTATGCTTGTTACTTCTGTTTAAAAGCTTGTTCGTATTATGGTTCCACCATGTGGGTTTGTTTCTGGGATTTGCCCTGCACTTGTTCCTACAGGGTACAGCTGCAACTGTGCAGCTGTTTACATGCTGGTATAGTGTGGTGGTGTACATTTCTAGGTAGTCAGTCGAGTTAACTGAGTTTGGGGGGATTTGAAGCTTGGCAGTGCATCATGATGTTGGGAGCAGTAGTTGAAGAAATTACTAAAGGTATCTTGGATGGAACAATCTCTAGTTTTATTTTGAAGGAGACTGCTTTATCGTCAGACTTAACATGTAATGAAGATATGCAAGGGAGGGTGCAAGATGCGCCCATGTTAGTAAGGATAAGATCCAAGATTTTATTCCTCCTAGTGGGTACTCTGTCAGTACAAATGCCCTTGAATAATCAGTCAAAGTCCAGGAATCTCTGTGCTTGTGGACTAGTGGTAGTGCAGGTTTCTCAGTGTATTGTTGGATAGTTTAGAATGGATCACCTGGGAAAGTGGTAGGTAGGTGTTGTGTTTTTCATGTGTCATTTGACAAGAGTTCTATAGCTAGTTAGCTAATATGTGGTACCGGGCCTTTCTGATGGTTATTTGGGCATGAAGAAACTCTAATGCATAGTGTTGCTTTACCAACCTTGATTTGAGTCTCTTCTGCATGTAGATTTAGTACAAACTGCAAGAAAAAAAACAGCCAAGCCAGAGTTTTCACTGTGTGATACCTTATACTTCCTGTAATGGAGGTCCATGAGAAAGTGGTTTGTCTGTGTGAACTTTTTAACCTTTTGCTCTGGATATAGATTGAGACACCTCTTCATTTTTCCTCTTCTGTGTAATAGTTGGCCTAAGTGTGTGGAAGGTGTTATAGCCCTGCACAGCTGGAGTGCTCTCCACTATTTTAAGCCATGTCTCGGTTACTACATAGATGTCAGTGTCCTTCAGAGTGAGAAGGACTTGTGAGCTTATTTTTTAGAAACATTCCTGCATTCTGTGGGCGACATGAAACTCACTGAAATGAATTACACGTATAGTACTATATAGCTGCTGTATTTCGAACAATATTTTTTATACATTTTCTGGTATAAACACAGTAAACATTCTGAATCAGTTAACTGATTTTTCACTGTATTATACCTTTGGGAAAGTTGTATAAATAAGTGCCTCCCTGCCCCCAAAATTGCAGCAGGATGAAGACCTGAGTATGATCAAGCTGTCGTGACTGAGGCACTAGAGAAGCTGACCAAGGAGTGTAGGAGTGAGAGATCATTGCCTTCTTGCCTCATCATTACAGCAGGAAGGCAGTCTGTTCCACTGCACTGCTGACTCTCACTGTAAACCCCGGAGCACTCAGGCTAGTGATACTGTAGCTACTCAGTACCCATCCTGCAAAGCATGTGCAGAAACTCTACATTGTTTTTATAAATCTAATGATGGATGTAAATGAGGGTTTTCCTGTCGTGGCCAGTCACTTAGAGAATGTAATTGGGAATCTGAGTTGATTTATTTATCTGAACTTTGAAAATGTCAAGTTTTCATTATTGGCTTCAATCAAAATTGTAATCTGAAAAGTTTAGTCTTCTGCATATGGGATCTTTCGTGTGCTGTAGAACTGAAAAGCATTTTTATGTTTGCCTGCCTTGACATCTAGTGGCAAAAACATTAACTACAGTTATGAGATTGGTTTTCAGACCAGGAAATGCTGTATTTTTAAATTGTCTTTTAAAGTTTGACTGTATAAACGGTATGGGTCCTTAATGTTAATGAAGAACAAATGGCAAGATAAAATAAGCTGATTACACATCCTTTATGGTTTGATTGGTTTTGCAACTAGGAAAGAATCCATCACACACAAGCATTTTTCTAGGCATAGTCTATGATGCATACATTATATCAATTAAATCTTGAAAACACATTATTCAGTCTTGCCAGAACTGGTTTTCCTGGAGACTTGAGAAAATGGAGTTTCACTAAAATCATCTCATATCATTTGTCATTATACTATCCCAAAACTAACCTATAGATTTTTTTTAATTTGACATGCAGTGGCCTTCTTAGTGTCTAGCCATTCTTTTGTAACTGTGTAGTATAACTTGTTATATTGAAACATTGCTTCTGTAGAATTACTTTACATTCAACTACAACAACCTAATGGTAGACATTTCTATATTTAGGGCTTTGTAGCATCCGCGTAGATTAATATAACTTAAGTTACTAGACAGTACATATCATTGCTTTTTAACCTTTCACAGCAAGAATTTGGGACAAAGGACCCAAATCAGGAACACATTTTAAGTATCTGTTGTAGCAATTTATAAAATGCATATGATGTCAAATTCCCTTGTTATACACTTTCTAATCCTCAGAGAATTGAAGGAACTATAATATTTGACATTATTTAGTGGTTGCATTATTCACACTTTTGTCAAAAATGTCAAATTTGAGAGTCAGACCAACATTTTTTTAGAGGTTATACCGTGGTGGTACGGTGGTAGTGTTGTTACCTCACAGCAAGAGGTTCTCCCGTTCGATTCTTGGCTGGGCTTGGGAGTGCCTTCTGTGTGGAGTCTGTATGTCCTCCCCATGGTTGGGTAGCGTTCGAAAGACATGTGTGTGCATGCCTTCGTTGAAGGTTGGGCGTCGAGCTGGCACCTCAGCGTTTTGTAAAAATCTACTGCCAATCATTAGTGGGCCGGACTTCCGCTGTGGTGACCCCTTACCGGGAAAAGCCGAAAGACAAACAACAACAACCAACATTTTTTTTAACACCTGTTTTGAATTATCACTTTAAGACATAGGCAAACATATATTTGTAAAAGAAGGCAAACCTACATTTATAAAAGAAAGCATACCATATTAACACGTACCTAGTTAGAAACATTAAACATCACATTTTTTTTGTATAACTATCTTCAGTCCACCATTACATAAATTGCTCAATTCCTGCCTTCCCTTAAATCTCACTCCTCCTCCAAATCATTATTCTTCACGTATTGTTCTCACAATTTCCATTTTTTTATGTAATTTGCTCTTGCCTTTTTCTAAAGATCCCATTTCCAGTTCGTTTATCTCTGTTACAATATGCAATATTCCAGATACAGTTGGTTTAGACTTTGATTTCCATTGTCTTATAATTCTTTTTGGCAGCCACCAGAATTGAAGTTAGCAAGGCCTTACTATGTCTAGGCAGTTCAGATCTTGTATCCTGGCTCAAAAAATAATTTTCTTAGTTGCTCCCATTTGCTGCCCCAATATTTCTGACTGTATACTCTGTATGTTTTTTTTGAAGTTTGCCAAGTCATTACACTCCCAAAACGTACAGTATGTTCCCAGATACCACTTTCTTCCACATCACACTTCTAGCATTTGTTCTCTGCTTGACGAAAAAAATCTTTGGAGTCTGCTTGGAGTATAAAAATACCTATGAAAACACTTCCAAGTAAAATACCCAATCTTCTAGAGTTTGTTGTATATCAGAGACGTGTATATGTCCTCACATTGTTTCCTTGTAAATTGCTTATCCAGTCTGTCTTCCCAATCTTTTCTAATCTCCTGATTGATTCCTGTAGTTGTAGTGAAGTATTTTACATGTCCTATAATTATCCCTTTTTTTATCAGCAACTTAGGTTCTAGATTCAACTAAAAACTCCACCGGAACAGTTCTTTCACTTAGGATTTCCCTATTCCTTTCACTTTGCCTGTACTCTGATATTAATATCTGATGGGAAGGCAGTGTCTAGCCTGCAGTCCAAATTTCTTCTTGGCCTCTTCCCATTCTCTTACATTTCCAACTCTAGTTGTTTGCTCCCAATAACCTGGTTCATTTACTGGTTTTGTCCAATACATTCCAGCCCCTCTTGCCTATTCTTTGTACCTGTGATTGCAGTAATCCTGATCTGCAAAATCTCATTTTTTTCATTTTTGTGTTTGCTTAGTTCTTAGACGACTTTCTGCTACTTTATGTATATAATATTCTGTATGGCTGCTGTATTCTTAAGGATCTAAATCCAAAATTCCACTCTCCTTATTTCTTGAATCTCCTCCTGCTTCATCATCATCCCCTTTCCACTTTGAATTATACCGTTCTGCTTGTGTTATGTATATGAGCATTAAATGTGTAGCTCTAAAATATCCCTTCAAATATGGTATTTCTAAACCACCCTGTTCTGTTGGATGGATCACCTTATCTCACTTCACCCCTGCCCTCTTCCTCTCTCAGATAAATACCTTCAACTCTTTTTAGGTTATTGCCCACAAATTCTCCTCTGGTTGATAAAAAAATATATATGACCAGTATATAAAACTAAAGGAACTAAAAATATTTTCACTGCCCTGCATGCTGCTGTTATCAGTATCCATAAACAAGAGCTTCCTATTTGTCAGTTTTTATATTGTCTTTTGTTTATTCTCTTACCACATATTCTTAGCTGTTATAACAGAATCTTTTAATCCATACTCCTAAATTAATTTTATGTCCCATGGGTATTGCTGGACCAATTCATTGTGTGGTTACTTAGTTTACAGCTACAGCCTTTGTTTTATTTTATATCCTGAAAAGACTTGAAACTGTCTCAAGATGTTCCTCAACACTGAGATGTCCTTTTCTGGAACTGGTGATGTCATTTTCATTCAATCCGAAATGTATAGGTCTCTGATCCGACTCCACCAATCTGTAGATTCTTGGATCTGACTCTCAAGCCCCTCCCTTTACCCATAATTTTATTTATTATTTATTTAACATTTATTTACAGGGAAAGTCTAACTAGGACAGAGCTCATTTTCAGCGGAGGCTTGGGAAGAAACACTCCAGATGCACGTGTTTTGGAATGCGGAAGAAAAACTGAGCACCCAGAGGAAACCCCTGCAAATGCAGGGAGGATATGCAGACTCTGCACGGAAGGTACCCAGCCCAGAATAGAACCAGAGAACCTCTTGCTGTGAGGCGGCAACACTGCGCTGCTCATAATGCCCCTAACTTGCCAGATTACCTTTGATCTCATTTGGCACTGTAATGATTTGGTTGGGATTGCAGTTTCTCGAGCTGTCGGGTGCCTTATAGGTGTTGTGAGTAGATACAATTTATTTTTTTTCTGTTTCCTTAATTTTCAGTTTATATTTCTATTCAGTCTTCCTCTCTTTACTCTTTCTTACCTTCAAATTTCCATTTAGGTAACTTTTTGTACCATTGTTGGTACTAGGCCTTCTTTTACTGTTTAGGTATTACTCCCTACTGTTGTTGGTAGCTGTAACTTTGGATAAAATTTCTGCTAGAGTTTCTCTTTTCTCTCTTTTCCTTCACTTTGTGGCTGGCTAGTGTTTGGTTGTTGGTATGGCTGACAAGCCAACCGGCTTTAGATACCCAATTCTGATGCCCACAGGGAGTGTGTATATTGTTTAGGCCATTCTCACCTTCAAGGTTCGTGTGAGATTAGTGTGGGCTTTAATTCAATGGCAATTAGTGATGGGCAGGATAAGTTGGACTTAAGGGGCCTTTTACCAGCTTTTTCTTCCTCTGTTGTTTCTACTTGTGGGGTTCAAACCCCCGCTAAAAAGCAAACACCATCGGAGCCAAAGGAACACAGGAAGCATTCACTGGCACAGTCTCCTGTATCTGCTCTGAGTTCAGTGCCAACCTCCAAAAAGTGCCTGATTTGAAACCTTCAGGTCTGATAACTGCTCTGAGTAGGTCTCCTCTGATCTGGAGGCTGAGATTTTCTCCAGAACCTATCTCCCAAGGGCTTAGGTCTTCATTTTTGTAGGAGACTTCCAGGAAGTCATCCTGTCCTCCTTCCACAGCTTCTGTCCTCCTGTAGTCTTTCCAAGGCGGATGTGGACAGGATGATGAGAAAATTTCTTAGAGTGCAAATGCAGATGGGAGTGTTGCTGGCTTCATCTCCCATTGGATCTGTGAGACTCCGGCCACCTTTACACCCTGTACTAACTCCTCTTCCGATTTGGCCCATAATTTTGGAGCCATGTGATCCAAGAGCCCTGAGAGTTGAAGTGTCTGATCCGAGGATACCACTTCTTCTTTGGATCCAACTTTGTCCCTGACCTGGATCTGGGGGGATTGACTTCAATTCTGAGGTTTTCAGAGCTGTATCTTCCCCTTGTAGCCTTGGCACTGGACAGTTCTGGTCTGATTCCCTTCTCTGAGGGAAGACCTGGGAGGTGTGGAGAACTGGCTGAGTTGAGAGCTTCAACTCTGTTGGGGTTGGTTTCCATCTTTCCTGGACACTCTCTGCCTTTGAGGTAGTGGAAAGGATGTTCTCCTGTCCCAGGGAAACTTGTACTCTCACTTCCTCAGATCTTATACATGTTCCCCCAACAGATTTGAGCTCTAAGTCTCATCACCCTTCTCCACAGGGACAGTTCCTGTTCAGGAACTCCCTGTCTCTTCCAGTACCTCCCCAGAACACTCTACTGAAGAGGTACACAGGAAGAGAAAGTGCAAGAGGAGGCACTTGGATTCTCCTCGGGGGAATCATTAACCGAGGAAACTGATTTGGATGAGGGGGAAGGGTCTCCTAGATCTCCAGCTGAGGATTTCTCCTTCAGAAACATTTAGAGATCCTGCGACAAAAAGGTGGTTGCACTTCCCAGAGCCCTTCCCAAGAGGAGTCGGTGTTTCTGGAAGCCTTCGGGTCTGGTCCATCTAAATCTTGGGTTACCCCCCCCCCCCATGGGTGACCTCATAGACCTTCTCTCCCACCGGGCATGGAAGGAACTGGTTTCAGTGGAGCCTATTCTTCACCATCCAGACAAGATTTTAGGAGCCCCCAAAGATAGGCAGTACTTTAGTAAGGGTGTTCCTGTAGATGGTGTGGTTGTGGTGGCAACCACCAAAATGGAACTAGCCAAACAGAGTTCTTCTGTCCATCCTTCTAACAGGAAGTCTGGGGTGTTGGACAAGTTTGGAAAGCATGTTTACACATCCGTGATCTTTTGCCATATGGTCGCTCAAGTACCCTGGCATATTTTAATAGATTACAGAGGGACTTGATCAAGGAATTCTGTAGGTCTACCCCTGGGTCCATGTTAGCAGAGGAAGAGTAAACTTATTCCTCCCCACTGGTCACCCAAAAATCTATATCCAACGTATCCATGAGGTTTCTATCTCCTGCTGCTGAAGGTTTATTCACGGGCTGCGGGTTCAGGCATAGCCATAAAGAGACATGCCTGGATAAGACTGTGTGATTTTATGGAGCTGTTTAAATCTCTTTCATCTGTGCTGCTTTTGATGGATCTTCCCTGTTTGGGCCCACAGTTAAAAAGACACTTTTTCGCAGTGAGATGGTTGGAAAGAACTTGTTTGCTAATGGAATCCATTTCTCTTCCCCACAAAGACCATTCTCCAGGAATCAGTGTGGTGGTACGATGTGGTTCTGAAAATCTCGTGGACCTGTCAAAGCTCACATGGGGAATTTTCTTCCAGGGGCAGAGGGGGAAATAATAATAGAAGACGCTGTCCTCATGGTAGAGGATGCCTGTAGAATCAAGTGCCTTGAGATTATTTCTTGGACAGGCCTTTTCAGCATTCCTGAAAGGTGGCCCGACTGTTCTTCTCTGGAGACAGTTGAGGATGTTTTTCCTTGTTCCCTAGATGCCTGGACAGCCATCACAAGAGTTTCTTGGGTGCGAAGGATCCTATCCAGAGGATCATTCATTCCCTTTTCACAAAACTTATTGCAAAACAGATGTCTCCCAAGTGTTCTACCTAGTCAGAGGGAGGTAACTGCATTACAAATCTGAAAGCTGCTTGAAAAGAATGTCATCCTATGGGAGCCATCAGACCAAGCAGGATCCAGAATTTACTCAAGGTTCTTTTTAGTGCCATAGAAATCAGGGGACTTAAGACGTATTCTGGATATCAGTCATCAAAATCAATTTGTTAAGAAATCCAAGTTCCTGATGGTCATGGTTCAGTCCATTCTGTCTGTTCTACAAAAGGATGACTGGATGTGCTCTGTAGACCTTCAAGATGTGTCCTGTCACATCAAAATAAGCAAGTGCTCTCGAAGATATCTGCACTTTCATCTGGGATCCAGTCATTACCAGTTAAAAGCCCTGCCCTTTGGTCTCACCACAGCCCCAAGGGTGTTCACCAAATGTCTGGCGATGGTGGCAGCTCATCCCAGACTACACAGATTCAGGGTGTTTCCTTATTTAGCCAATTGGCTCCTTTCCGCACCCAACCCAGCATCTCCAAGAAGAGACAAGAAATTACTTACTCCAGTTGTGTCCTTTCCTAGGGATCACAGTAACCTTTCCAATTCCCAACTTCATCCATTCCAAGTCTTGGAATTTATAGGAGCGCACCTGGACACAGTCAGACAGTTTGCAATGTTCTTCGTGTTTCACTGTTGCAGTCATCATATTTGGGTTATCCTGCCAGGGGTAGCCCTCAATTGGCCAGAATACCAGAGGCGTAGTATTTCTGCGTCGGTTGCTGTCGCTCCAGGACTGACGTCAGGTCGTCAGTGGTATAAAAACAGGCAGCTGACACCATTACAGTCTTTCTTGCCGAGGAGCCCGCAGCAGAAGCAGTTCGCACGAGTGCCATTCAGCCGCTACCTGAGTTTTTGTTTCCGAATTGAAGCCTTCTAAAGCTAAGTACCCAGTTGAGGATCCTTTTTTCTTGCTCTAACCGATGTCAGAAAACGTTAACAATTGTCTCACTTGTGGAAAGCAAATACCACACCGAGACTTCCATTCTTACTGTGTCACCTGTTTAGGCCCAGACCATGACGTCCCCTGCTGTCGCTTTTGTGCTTTGCTCAACGCCAGAACTATATGTAGTCAGGCCCTTTTTGTAGCTAGATATTTTCGCTCTCAATCCTCTAATTCTGATATGGCTTCAGCAAGCTATCTGACTACCGATCTTCCGAAAAAATGTAAGGATAAAGACAAAGAGACTACACATGTCCAAAACTGCCGATGACGCTTCCGTTAAGCTAGTCGTCAGTTCTCCGGTCCTCAGTGAGGCACTTTTGCAGCCCCTGATGCCCACTTCTTTGGATTCACAGGCCACCACCGAGACCATTTAGGATTCCGGTATGCTGTGAAACTGTTCTTCGACTAAGAATCCTGCGGTTGTCTCTACCTTGGATGGGCCCAGAGCCAATGAGCAGGTACTGGCTTCTGAAGAAGTACTTCGCACTACCGATACTCGACACAGACAGACTTCTTTCGCATCTTCAGTTCTTTTGAAAACAACAGAGTTTCTAAGGCCCAGGGTACGAACCACACCCAAAAAAATGATGACCCAAGCTCAGGCACCTACTTTCGTGCTTGGTCTCAAATGCTTAAAATGGTGGAAGACCTTCTAATGCTTATTAGGTGAAGCCAGGTTACCCCTTCCAAAAGAAAGACTTGTCCCTAGTAGTCTTACCTGAACAGGAGTCCGATGACTCTGATGTATCTGAATATGAAGATATGCAACCCCTCTCTGCTTATGATGATTCTGATGCAGAGGAATCCATTCCTTCAGCCTCTCCACCCGAAGAAGTTTCCTTTGGGGAAACCCTACGTACTTTAAGGGTTCATTTCCAGTGGGAATGTCAGGACTATCCTCAGTCTAAAAAGAGACTCAGGAAATTCTTAGATCTACCACAGCACAGACCTCTGGCCATTCCTCCTGTCCTGGATGTTGTGGATGATGTTTTTATGGAATCCAGTCTGACTCCTGACACCCTCCCTCCTGCTCCCAGTAAACCTGACTGGTATTAGAGTCCCTGACTCTCACACATTTCTTTTCAAAAATCCTACTGCTGACCCCGCGGTCATCTCTCAAGGACCTAAAGGAATCGAAGCAACCTCAGCTAAGAATCCCACCCCCTTAGATAGGGATTCCCGAGCATTAGACAGATGGGGTAAAAAAGTATACACCTTTGCTACTCTTGCTATTAGAGCATTAAATTGTCAGTTCTACATGCTGAAATATCAGCAACATACCATGGAACTCCTCAAACAAAAAATATCTTCTTTTCCTGCTTGCGCAGAAAATAGAGTTAACAAGAGTTAATGCATTCTGCTAGTTAAGTAACTAAGCACACCTCACAATGTGGTTTTGACACCCTAGAAGCATCTTGCAGGACAGCAGTCATCGGTTCTGTCACTAGAAGGCATGCTTGGTTTAAGGAACAGACCTTGCCAGACCATGTCAAATCCAAATTATTGGACACACCCTTGAACAAAGACAATTTATGTGGTACCAAGGCAGAAGATGTCTTTAAAAAGATGGAAGAAAAAGCTAAATCTATGCAGACAGTTAGACTTCTTACAGGTCCAGCCACCGAGGTTCAGTAGGCATTGCTCCTCCAAGCACTGGTCCTTTCCTGCCCCCTCCAGACCAGCTCAGTCCAGACCCAGGGGAAACAGACCCCCCCAGACAACCGCCCCAGGGAGTGCAGAGAGCCTAGCAATGGAGTTCCTCCTCTTCAAAAACAGGGAGTTCAACGCCACCCCCTTATGGTAAGAACTCACAGTAACTTTACACTTCCACCCCCTCCCTCTGCCCACCTGCTCGTGCTCCTAGGAGGAAAACTCTCCTTCCACACAGGCAACTGTCCTTCCACACAGGAAACCATTACCAATGACCACCGAGTCCTCAACACAGTGTCCCAGGGATACAAATTTTATTTCCACAGTCTGCCAACCCCAAAAGGGTTCCCAGATCTTCCTCCAAATCAATGGGAAGAGGCCAAAAAGCAAGTCCTTTCCCTGCTCTCCATGAGGGCCATAGAGCATGTTCCTGCAGAACAGATAGGCCAAAGTTTCTACTCCAGACTGTTTCTGGTATCCAGAAAAGTGGGCACATGGCACCCCATCCTCGATCTATCCATTCTAAACACCTTTCTGGTGATACCAAAATTCAAAATGCTCACCCTCCAGCAGCTTCTGCCTATGCTTTCCAAGGATGCTTGGTTAGCCACCTTAGACCTAAATGAGGCCTACCTACACATCCCAATCAGGGAATCATGCAGGAAATACCTACGTTTCAGGGCAGGATCTATGCACATTCAGTTCTCTGCACTTCCCTTTGCTTATCTACTGCTCCTAGAGTTTTCACAAAATGTCTGGCTCCCACCATTGCATTTTGCAGACAAAGAAATATTCAGATTTACTCATACTTAGATGACTGCCTGATTCAGGCAGACAGGAAAATCTGCTTCAGCACCTGGCCTTTGTAAAGGACCTACTGACCTCCCTGGGGGTATACTATCAACGAAAAGAAATGAAAACTGGTCCTCACACAAAAAATGTATTCCTGGTAGCAAGCCTGGACACAGCATCCCAGATGGCATTCCTTACTCCAGAAAATCAAGCCTACCTGACAGGTTACTTCTCTCAACTAGCCACCAGAACCCAGTTATCCACAAGGAAAATCATGCAAGCAATTCCATATGCCAGACTGCATTTGAGGAAACTACAATGGTACCTAAAAAGCTTTTGGGTGTCAGCACTCTCAAGACCTGGAAACTCTTATACCAATGATACCTTGTCTAAGGAAAGATTTTCTTTGGTGGGCAGCAGCATGCAACCACAACAATGGACTTCCCTTCTCACAACCCCACGCCACCCAGACCCTCACCACAGATGCATCAGACTATGCCTGGGGTGCTCACCTGGACGGCAGGTGCAATCAGTGTCAGTGGAGCCCAAATCAAATACATCAACCTAAAAGAGATGCTAGCTGTTCAGCATGCACTGGAAGCTTTCAGACCCCCTACTCTCCCCGGGGCCTCTACTGAACAAACCAGACAACACCACAGTGATGTGGTATATCAACAAGCGGGGAGGAAGGGACTCTTATCTTCTCTCCAGGCTCGCCATGACATTTTGGCACACAGCTTCAGCCATGCAACTACATCTGTTAGCACAATTCTTGCCAGGCTCTCTAAACTCACTGGCAGATGACTTAAGCAGAAACCTGCTAGACCCACACGAGTGCCAGCTAGACCTCAGAACCTTCACCCTTGTAACCCAGAAATGGGGAATCCCAAAAGTAGACCTCTGTGCCTCCCACTCCAATCATCAGCTTAGCAAATTCTGCACCAGGGAACCTCACAGCAAGGCCTGGAAAGTGGATGCTCTATCCTTCCAGTGGATAAACCTCTCTGTCTATGCATTTCTCCCTCTACCACTCATTTCAAGGGTACTGCTAAAAATAAGTGAGGAAAAACCAAGGGCAGTCCTGATTGCCCCAGACTGGCTAAGCCAGCACTGGTACCCACTGCTATGCAGCCTGTCACCCCTGCCACCATGGCACCTACCTCAGATCCCAACACTCCTGATCCAGAGGAATTGAGAATTCATGCATCCCCAATTGCAGACCCTCAACCTGGCAGCCTTGCTCTGTCCTCTCCTCAAGCTGCCAGCCTAAGCAAATAAGTTCTAGATGTTATACGTGAGTCCAGATGCCTCTGCACTGGGAAATCCTATGCTGACAAGTGGAAAAGGTTTTGCACCTGGATCCAGGGTAAGGGAGCTGGAATGGCACAGCCCTCCCTACCTCTCATCCTGGATTACCTGGTAGATCTACTCAGGGGTCTATCCTTCTCTTCTATTAAAATTCATGCCTCAGCCATCTCTGCTCATTTCAGCACAGAGCCACCGCTCTTCTCACACCCTCTCATCAAACAGTTCCTAAGAGGGGCTAACAACTTAAGGCCACCCAGAAGAGCTCCTACCCCAGCCTGGGACCTTAACTTTGTGTTGGAAAAGCTCACCATGCCCCCCTTTAACCTGCAGCTTCAACAGAGTTAAAATTTCTCTCTTGGAAGACAGCCTTGCTTCTGGCCATCACTTCAGCTAGAAGACCATCAGAGCTACAAGCACTTATGGCTGTGAAGCCCTTCATTATTTTCCATGCTGACAGGGTCTCCCTCAGGACTAACCCATCCTTCATGCCTAAAGTGGTGTCCAGTGTGGCTCTCAACTAGTCCATTTATTTGCCCACCTTTTTCCTAACCCACAAAACAAGGGGGAAATGATTCTGCACACTCTAGATGTGCATAGATAGCTCAGATTCTACCTGGACAGGACTAAATCTTTTAGAAAAACTGATGAATTGCTAGTCAGCTTCGCTGCAGGAGCAGAGGGCAAGGCCATATCCAAACAAACAATTTCCTTATGGATAGCACACTGCATCCATTTCTGCTACAAACAGCACGGAAAACCACCCCACAAAGGGGATCAGGGCACATTCCACAAGAGCAACCTCCATCTCTGCAGCTTTTCTCAGAGGGGTCCCCACCAGGGACATCCTGGAGGCTGCAACATGGGCAACCTTCACCAAGCATTGCCACCTGCCTATCTTCTCCAAATCCAGAGCAAGCTTTGCCATCGCAATCTTGCAGGGCATCCTAGCCAGCCCCCAGTCTTCTTTACTGCCTCCACCCTTTTCTTCAACTTTGAGAATCAACCCAAATATGATGACTGCAACAGTGAAACACAAAGAACATAGTACAGTTGTGTGCACTTGCCATAAATGTAGATGTTTGAGTGTATTCACTGTTGCAGTCCTGGTTTCCCTCCTTCCATCCCCCTTCTCTCTCTCTGTCTCTGTCTCTCTCTCTCTCTCTCTCTGTTTCTCCTTACAAGGAAATTTTGGTATTTACTTTCTGCTGGTGGTGTCCCACCACCATAACCTAGCTCCCTATTGGGGGCTCCTGACAGGGCAATTAAAACTGATGCAATGGCGTTGGCTGCCTGTTTTTATACCACTGACGACCTGACATCAGTCCCGGAGCGACAGCAACTGACGCAGAAATACTAAGCCTCTGGTATTCTGGCCGACTGAGGGCTATCCATGGAAGGATAACCCAAATATGATGACTGCAACAGTGAATACACTCGAACAGCTGCATTTATGGTAAGTGTACGCAACTGTACTTTCTTATCTCAGAGCAGAATCAGAGCAGAATTCATTCTATAAGACTGCATGTCAGACAGATTCTGGATCATCCCTATCCTCCTGTAAGATTGGTTATTTAAGTGTTAGAGTGATAGGTTCCATGCCTCGATTTCAGGTGAGAATTCTCCAGTGGACCCTGTCAGTACAATGGTCGATGATTCAACAGCTATTGAAGTATCGTATAAAGATTTTGTGAGCATGCAGGATCCCTACTTTGGTGGATCCAGTCCAATGATCTTTATTAGGGATTCCTCCCCCAAAGGCCACGCGGACCACAAGACACATTCCATTTGGGGTATGGGGGCATTTCTTGGGGTAGACTGTTAAGGGTACGTGGTCCCCAGAAGAGACCAGTTTTGCATAGTATTGTGCTAGAGATGAGAGTGGTTCTATTAGCAGTGCAGGCCTTTCAGAACTCTTTTCCTCTAGATATGGTTACTGTTCAGACAGACTATGTCAGTGGTTTGGTACATCAGCAAACAAGAGATAACCAGAACTTATCCCTTTTGCAGAGAAGCAGTGAGTTTGGCAGTGGGCAATCTCCTCCAACCACTTTTTTCTAACAATGCACATTCCAGGGAAATCAGCATCTTGGCCGACAAGCTCAGCCAATCAATCCTGATGCTGCATGAGTGGTATCTCAATCCTGTAGTGATGGAAAGGATTTTTCATCACTGGGGTCAACCTTGCTGTAACCTCTTCTACTCTCTCCTCAACAAGTGCAGTAGGTTCTTTGCCCTAATTCCCCCCACAGGGGAAGTCATTGAGAGAAGCTGTATTCCACGTTTGTCCCCCCCCCCCCCGGTCTCCTGTATGCTTATCCTGTCCTCCTCTTTCCTTAATACTCAAATTTCTCCACTGTTGAAGAGCAAGGTAGTTGTCATTGCTCTTCTCTAGCAATTAGCAGGTGTGGTTCCCATTCCTGTGGTCTCATCTTCAATGTCTGCCTTGGACATTGGACCCCAGTCCAGACCTATTGCATCCTTCGGGGATGATTCATCCAGACATTGAGGACCTCAAGTTAACTGCATGGTTTCTAAAGTTCCATTGATGGCTAGACAGTCCAGACTATCCTCTCCACTATGTCAAATTTTATCCTCCTCTTAAAAACCTTCCTACCAGGAAGATTTACAGGAGTAAATGGAAGAGATTCTCATATTGGGCAGAACAAAGAAAGCTGGATACTTTCATAGCTCCATTTCTGGCTGTATTAGATTTTCTGGCTTCAATTTTTCAAGATGGTGCCAGTTTTTCCACCTTTTAAAGTCTAGCTTGCAGCTATTTCTAATTACCATGTACGACATAATGCTTTTCCCCTAGCTTCTTCAAAAATTTTAAGGCTTTTCTTAAAGGGACTGTTCTGCTTAGAAGAGACCCTACCCCAGCCTGGGATCTTACAGTTTTGTTACAAACTTTAACTCCATAACCTTTTGAACCTTTGGACATGCCAGAACTGAAATTTCTTTCTTGGAAAACAATTTTTCTGGTTGCTATTACATCAGCATGGTAAATTTCTGCACTCCAGGCACTGTTTTCAAATCCGCCTCATTCAGTCTTTCACAAAGACAGAGTGACTTTATATACAGAACCTTCCTTCCAAACATTGTTTACTGGATTCATATTTGACTCAGAATCAATTTACTAGTCTTCTTTCCAAATTTTGACAAAGGAGAATACATTTTACCTATCTTAGATGTGCATAGACAGCTCTGTTTCTACTCAAGTAGAACAAAAGGATTTTTGAAAAACCTGATCAACTGTTTGTTTCCTTTGCTGAAAACAAATTTCTGAAGGTAGTTTAGCTAAATGGATAGCCTTTTCTTTTTATATTCTGTCGGAAGTTTGTCCTTACCTAGATCCCCAAAGGCTCATTCCACTAGATCCATGGCTACATCATCTGCTTTTTGGGCTACAGCTTCAATTGATGACATTTGTGCTTTGGCCACTTGGTCCAATTCCCATAGCTTTATTGCTTATTACAAGTTGGATGATATATCTAGGAACAGAGCTGCCTTTGGCTCTGTGGCGCTCTGTAATATCCTTCCATGAGGGCCATTCAAGATTATCGTAGCTGGGGACTGTGTTCCATACATAAGATATTTAAGTTTTGTACTGATCCTAACTATGCATCTGTGTTGTCTATTTTCACTCTTCCTCCTTTCCCCTGTCCTTATCCCTTGGGAGTGACCTACTGAGGTACTTGGGAAATATTGTTCCCACTCTGAGCCCCTATTCTGTCTCTAGCCTGTTTTTCTTGTTATGATTGTAAGTACTTAAACCTTTTGGCATATTTATCAGTAGCAAACTCGATCTGTGGTAATTTGGCAAGTTAGGGGCATTATGGGTAAAGGGAGGAGCTCTAGAGTTGGATCCAAGAATCTAGAGATTGGCTGGGTTGGATCTGAGGCCCATATGTTGAGAAGTAATGAAAATGGACAACACAGATGCATAGTTACAGTGAGTACATAACTTAAATTTTTATCGGGTGCATAATAATATTGTGTGCAAATAAATCCAACCTGTCTTGATTTGCTCAGGTTGTTGTTTGATGGCGAAATCAAAAGCTTTTAGGAGGTATTGTACGAGTCAAATTCTACTAAATCCTAATTCTTCTAGTAAATGAATAGGTTAATAAACAGACCAGAAACAGTTGTAGGCAGCCACAGGATGATAGCATTAGCTAGTCAGTAGGACACAGAAGATCATAAGTGGAGTCCAGTTAAAAAAAAAAATAAAAAAAAAGTTAGTGTCAGGTACAGGGGTCAGCACAAGATTATTCATCGCTCTTATAAAGATGCTGCAAACTTCATCTAAGAAAAAGTCTGTCTTTTTTGGAAAACTTATTTTCGTAGCTGTTCTTTTATACATAGTGAAGAGACTTGAGAAGGTTAGAGAGACAGTTCAAACCACGACTGTTTAAATTTGAAGTAAAATTTTGTATAATCCATTTGGGAAATAAAGCATAAGAATGTTTTACATAGCTGGAAGGAGAACACATAGCAGCCTGGAGGAATTGTATCAGTAAGGCTGAAGTTAAGCAAGCAGCGAGAGAGCAGCGGAGAAGACTAGTGCAAGTACAGGGATGAGTGGGAGGAAGCACCCCCAGTACAAACCTGTGTAGAAGTTATTTTATTTGTAGATTTGAAGTATTGTGGGCAATCTTTGAGACCGACCTCTGTGTGGTAAGCAAATAGATGGGAGAGGGGCATTTTAAATGATGACAGCATACATGGTGAATATTTTGCACTGGAATTCATATGAAGAAAAAGTTGAAGCACTTAATGTATTGTCCTGAAGAATGCAGGTGGAAATTGTCTGTTTTCATTGTTCAGTGAGTACTGTCTTCCTTAAACAACATGTGTGAGAGCAAGAGAGAGAGATCAGAATTTGAAGTTTCAGGGTGGATAGCTTAGAGGGGAGCGAAAGGTGCTGTTTCATAGAAGGAGCTGTGAATATTAGGAGCACTCTACCTGAATACATCTTGGAGTCAGAAACTAACTGAATTCAAAAGTACATTGGACAGCCATGATGCAATTCTTATGTGGTATGTAAAAAAAAAAAAAAAAAAAGAAATTAAGCTGTTGAATAAGTAGATTCTGCAGTTTAATTGGAAAGGGACGTCGACAGCTAAACTAGTCCAAGTGGACTTCATCTGCCATCATATTCTTTGTAGCCTGTCTAGAGTAGTTCACTGTAACAACAAGTCATAACATTTGGAGTTACGCATCTTTTATTAACCATTATGTTGTCAGATTTTTCAAGCTGTCCCCTTTTTCATGGATAAATCATGTATTAGTAACATTTTGATGTTAGGTAGTCCAGTCTCACCTTCATTTTTACATATGGGTTCGGAGTCGATCCTCTGCTCCAACTCGGCCGATTTTCAAGCTCGAAGACTTCTGGTTGGCTTGTGGCTAAGCAGGTATCCCATGGTGCACCAGTGCAATCCCCAGATCACGTTTGCCATGGCGACGAGTTCGGATGTGCTTCTCTTGGCTCTGGCTAAGTTTTTTGCATTTTTCATTATCTAGTATTTTTTTGCATATTTACTGAAAATATACATATATAGGGCTTTATCTTAATTGTCTTCTGGTCTTGTTTGACCCTAGTAGTAGTATCCTGTGTACCAGTAGTTAGGCGCAGTTGTGCTTTTTACCTAAATCGTTAGTTTTGGCGGTTTGGTCATTTTCCTATTTACTGGAAAGTGTACGTATAGGGTTTATCCTAATTGCCTTGTGTGACCAGTAGTAGTAGTCTCCTGTGTATCAGTAGTTAGGCGCAGTTACAATTTATTGTCTAGATAGTTAGTTTTGGCGGTTTTGCCGTTCTTAATCAATAGGGGCTCCTATTGATTACTTTCCTGTCAATCGATTATTGTTGACTGGTGGTCTTTAGCGGGGACCCGCTAAAGTCTTAATCACTTTACAGTTGCAAATTTTTCTCCTATCTTTTGAGTGTGTGTGTGTGTGTGTGTGTGTGTGTGTGTGTGTGTGTGTGTGTGTGTGTGTGTGTGTGTTGTGGTATACTTGGTCTGTTTGAATTAGAAGACCCGGTTCTTCACAGGGCTAGGCCCGTTTAACTTAGAGGACCTAGTCCTCGTGTTTCTACTCCACTGTATTTTTATTTGAAAATATTTCCTGTGTGACTGAATATCTGTCTGTTGTATAGTGAAAGACTTATTTTTTTTTCTTACACCAGGCTAGGCCCATTCAACTTGGAGGAACCTAGTCCTCGTATAATTCTGCTGCAGGGCTAGGCCCGTTTTAGTTAGAGGACCTAGTCCTCAGTCATTCTCTTTTCTCCTCTGGTTGCTTGTGTGTTGCAATGTCTAAGGATAGCAAGGAGCACAAACCCTCTGCGTTTAAAAAATGTATGAAGTGCTCCCAGAAAATGTCTTTGACGGATGGCCACAGTAGCTGTGTCTGCTGCTTGGGAGCCATCCATTTGCACGAATCATGTTTGTTCTGTCATGCTTTTTGTCATTGCTTTCTCTCCTAGAGTGTTGCAGGAGAGAAAGAACAAAGTGATACTCAGGGGTCTTCTGAAGCCAACCTTCGAGGAAGCTTTATCTGGTTCTTTGGCTTCTTCGTCTAAGTCTTCAAAGTCAAGATCTGACTCAAAATCAAAAGGTTTGAAAGGCCTTCTCCGGCACCGGCTGGTGTTTCGGAGCCGCCTGCCAAATTAACAAAATCTGCCTCCTCGACTCCTCAGTCTTCGGAGCCGAAGGAGAGCACCGTGGTTTCAGAGTAGTTCACAGGTGCTTTGGTGCCGACTGCTGAACCCTTGGAAATAGTTGACTCTGCTTCTCTGAGCCGGTCTGTAGAGTCCCTACCGGTCTCCGTGATGGTCAAATCTCCAGTGCCTGCTAGGTCGAGATCCCCAACTTTATCTTCTAGACCTTCCAGGAGTCTTTTGGAAGATGATGTGGAGGGGGCAGTACTGAGACTCCTGAAGTCATCTGCCCTGCCTAAATTTTTGTTGGCTCCAACCCATTCGGCTCCGGAGTTACTCGTACCAGTCTTGTCCTCATCCGTGATTCCTCCTCCAAGCAATGTTGGTTTTTCGGAGCAAGAGTGCTCGTTACCCACGGAGGAACCCTCTGTTCCGGCTCCCCTTGCTGTTGCATCGGAGCCGAGTTTGGCTCAGTGTCCAGGGACCGAAGCTCTTATGTCGGCGCTGAGGGGGAGGGTTTGAATCGATCTTCATTGGTTCCAAGCCTTCCTGTCGGTGCTTCCGCCAGGGTGAGCTCGGACCCTGCATCGATCTCGGAGCCGATGGCTTGGGCTCCGGCAACGTCCTTTGTCTCTTCGGAGCGGGGATGGTCTACAGAGCCAGAGAGGTCTGCTTTTGAGGTGATGAGTGTGCTGTCTCAATCGACAGCCCCTGCCAGTGGTACAAGCACTCTTCCCCCCAGGGCTGCCACTTCGGTCTCAGTAACTATTTTCTCCAGAGACAGCAGAGACCCACAGCCTCAGGAGCCACCGGCTGGTGGCCCCCACTCTTCCGGGGCCTCCCCAGAAGGTCCTTTCGAGGAGCCTCCTCGGAAGAGAGTATGCAAGAGGAAGCATATTGACTCCCAGGATGAGTCTTTGACATCGGACACTGACCTCGATGAGTCGGAGGGGTCCTCTAAGTCGTCCTCTGATGATGTCTCCTTTGTGGACATTCTAGAGGTCCTTAAACAGAGTGCGACTGGCCCACTGTCAACCCTTCTGATGAGGAGTCGGTGTACCTGAAGGCTTTCGGGTCTCAACCCTCTGCCTCTTGGGTGTCTCCACCTTTCGACAAGCTAATGGATCTGGTTAGTCGGAAGGCGTGAGATACTCCCGATGCCGTGGAACCAGTCCCTAGAAGACCAAATAAGTTCCTGTCTGCACCGCCTGGAAAAGAATTCTTGTCTAAGGGCATTCCCGTAGATATCATGGTGGTGGCGGCAGCCAAAAAGAAAGAGTTGGCAGAGACTTCTTCCTCTGTTCATCCGCCAAACAAGGAGTCTCGGCAGATGGACAGATTTGGGAAGCGTGTATTTAGTTCAGCGGCTTTTACACTTCGATATTTGAACTATCTTACCCATTTCACGAGGTTGCAGAGGAATCTCCTCAAGGTGTTAGGAGATTCCATACAGGGTGCTTGTCCTGAGGGATTCCCTGATAGGATCTCTGCTCAGTTGTCCACCCTAAATTCGGTAGTTAACTGCTCCATGCAGCTTATCTCTCATGTGGCTGATGGAGCGAGCAGAGCAGCGGGTTCAGGAGTTGCCCTTAGGCCCCACTCCTGGATGTGCTTGTGTAACTTTGAGGAGCCTTAAGTCCACCTTCACCAATGCCCCATTTGATGGTTCCTCCTTGTTTGGTTCCAAGGTGAAAGAAACACTCAGTCGGTCTGAACAGGAAGGAAAGACTCTCTCTGCCGTGGGAGTCTTATTTTACCGTCCCCTCTTGACCGTACCCCGAAGGTCAAAGGGGAGGTAAGATGTTGTTCAGAAAGTCCCAGAGGGCCTTTCCTGACACACACAGTGAATCCTCCTTCAGAGTCAGAGGAGGATGAAATGGTAGATGTTGCCCTAGAGGCAGGGGCGGTCCACAATACCAGCAAGGTTGTGGTTCTTTTCGAGGGCGGCCTTATCAGCGCTCCTGATTTGAGGCCCGACTGCGTTTCTCTGGGGCCAGTCGGGGGTCGCATCTCTTTGTATTCAGAAGCCTGGCTAAATATAACGCAAGACAAGTGGGTACAAAGAGTTGTTACCAGAGGCTGTATCATACCCTTTTCCCTTCCACTGTTTGCTCCCAAGAAGATCCCAGATGTTCCACCCAATCACAGGGATCAGGCAACTGTGGAGATCAATAAGTTGCTGTGAAAAAGTCACCCAGCCCGTCCCAGCAGACCAGACAGGATCCGGAACTTGCTCCAGGTTCTTTTTAGTCCCAAAACGAACTGGAGACTGGAGGCCAATATTGGACCTCAGCAGATTAAACAAATTCGTGAAAAAGGACAATTTTCGGATGGTCACACTGCAGTCGATGCTCCCGTTGTTAGAGAAAGACTATTGGATGTGCTGTCTGGATCTCCAAGATGCCTACTACCATATAAAAATGGACTAGGCATCAAGGAGGTGTCTGCGCTTCCGGCTGGGAGCCAGCCGTTAGTTTCATGCTCCGTCCCTTGGTCTCACCACAGCCCCCAGGGTGTTCACCATATGCATGGCAGTAGTGACAGCTCACCTGAGACGTCAGGGATTCCAGGTGTTTCCATATTTGGATGACTTGACTCCTGACCGCCCCCACCAGGCATCTACTTCTCCAAAACAGGGACTTTGTGCTGAACTAGGGATCTCCATAAATTGAAAAAAATCTGCATTACTGCCCTCACAATCTGTGAATTTTATAGGCGCAGAGGTAGACACAGTGGATATGATAGTTCGTCTTCCCGCTGAGAGAGCGCAAAACCTCATCTCACAAGTTCAGTGCCTTTTTTCGCTTCAAAATGGATTCTTCAACTTCTTGGAACGATGGCCTCAACCATTCTGTTAATACCTTTAGCCAGGTTGCACATGAAAATCCTTCAATGGCTCCTGTTCTCCCAGTGGTCGTTCCAATATCTACCGCTGAATCACCCTATTCTGCTGACAGAATCATGCAAAAAGGACCTTCGTTGGTGGATAGCCCCCAACAACTTGTTCACGGGAGCTCCCTTTGTGCCTACCCAATCTGTTGCCACTGTGACCACGGATACCTCCCAGGTCGGGTGGGGGGTCATTATCTTGGCAGGACTGTCCACGGCACATGGCAAGAACATGAGGCTCATCTGCATATCAATATTCTGGAGATGAGAGCGGTGCTTCTGGCGTTGCAAGCATTTGAGTATCTTCTTCCTCCAGGGACGATTGCGATACAAACAGACAACATGTCGTTTGTGTGGTATATCAAAAAACAGGGCGGCACCAGATCTTACCCACTCTGTCGAGAGGCCAAGCGAGTTTGGAAATGGGCGATTTCTTCCCAGCGCTTTCTGGTGGCAACGCACATTCTGGGGACAACCATGTATGTATGTATGTATGTATATATATATATATATATATATATGTATCTATC